>NC_081194.1:34173155-34345655 GCF_902713425.1 Acipenser ruthenus
GGTGCAAACCACAGTCTAACTACAGTAGCACTGTAAATCGATACAGTATCTTACTGTTCTGGTGATCACTAGGGGTGGCACCGATAAGGAAAAAAGTTACAATTGGCTAGTGGCAGTTTTTGTTATTTTAGCAGATATTGTACACTTCCAGCACAGAATTTAATGTTTGGTCAGGCACGCTTACCAATGATGCAAGAACACCGAGAGTCATTTTCCCAGTGTTGTGCAGTAAGTAAGTCTCAAAAGAGCATAGTGAGTTGTGTGCAGCAATACAGACTTGATGATACATTAAATTCAATGACATAATATTATTCTGATTCTTTTATAAAAATAGAAAAAATTGGCTGAATCCTAAATAACATTGATAGTTAAAGTTATTATTAGACAATGTACTTCAAAATGACCTTTTGTAATTTTTGTTTATCTTCCTTAATCTGCATTGGTTGCGGGTGTATTGAGCGACATATTGAAGCAGGAATTGATTACTGTGCCATCTTGTTAAGTAAATTCAAGTTTGACTGAATTTTGTAACTGGATGTTTTTATGGCATCTTTTTGTTTTTGATTAAGTGAACAATTTAAGTTGGGCTGCATTTTTAAGTAGTGTATGCTTAAAATAAGAATTTAACGTTGTTGTAGTTGACATTGCATAGGTTACATTTTTCTTTTCTTCTGTCGAAGTTATAATACGCAATGTTTGACAGTAAGTGGCTATAAAAGTTAATGTCACATTATATATTTTTTCTACAGAAGTGTTTTTACTAGTACAAATGCGTAGTGTTATTTTTGTGTGACTGTTGTAAAACAAATGTATAAATAAATTGCTGTCAATCACACAATACTACATTATTCTTTGTATTTCTGAAGTAAATGCAATAAGTAAACAATACCTGCTAATTTTGTCATAAATACAAAAAGTAAAGCATATCTGTTAATTTAAAATGTATAATTATAAAACAGTTTAAATACAGGCCCTGTGCCTTGTTCTAGTAGTTTCAAATAGCTTACCTGCACTGTCTTATTGGTATCGGTGGATATGGGTATTGGCCAAGAAAATCTTTCAGTGCACCCCTAGTGATCCAGGGACAGAAACTGGATGCTACATTGAGTCATGGAGTCCTAATTTCTATTCAAAGTTTCAGGAAATGGTCATGTTATTTTAAGCAGTCAGAGTTAAATTACAGTAAACTACTAATATTCAAACCTATTGGTTCATTAAATCAATTTGCTTAGATACTAAAAAGTAGTACATTTCACAGAAATATTTACAATGTAGCCCCTATGAAAAAATGTACAGTTCTATATGTGCTGTAATACCCAAACTCCATGATGGACTAAATGCAGTTCCCCCTATGACAACAGGACAGAAAAGCATTGCATACAACATGATGGATTTCATGGGGGCTGTTCAAAAAACAGACCAAATCAACATTTGGATAATCAAGGTTTCACAGTTGTGGTTATGGTGCTTCTCAATACCAAAATTCCTGTCAACATTTTTTTTAGGCTATATGTAATGTTAGGATATTTTAATTTCTATGAAAGCTTTTGATTATTAATTTGTGAACAGCTAGTTAGATTGATTTGAAAATGTGTAATAGCATTAGGCAAAAACCATTCTAATTGATTTTATGAAAGGTGTGGACTGCACAGGGTCAAGCCTTCCCCCTCCCCCTTAAAACCTGCTTTCCTGAGATCCTGGGAGGCAAACAGGCATGAATACTAAATAAGACACCAAAGGCTCACTGTTGAAACATTCAAGATCAAAATATTCTGCCAGCTAAAAGCCATACTTTTGCATACCCAAACTATAGCAAAATGCATCTCTGCAAAATAAGTTTTTCAAAGAATATCTGTAACTCATGCATAAAAAGTTAAACATTGAGTTATTGCAAATACATTTCCTGAAAACTAATTGAATTGTTAAATGTAAAATTATACACCTTTTAAAAATGAATTACAGGTAAGATATCCCTTCCAAAACATTGCTAAATTAACAAATGAAATGAAGCCTTCGTTTACATTATTGTGTATATCACAATGTGATCTGAGTTTTAAATTATCTGGGCCAAATTCTAAATCCAGCAGCAAAATTAAATGACAATTCCCAAGTTAATGGTTGGATACGCAACTGAATAAAACATAACTGCACATTACTATGCAACGTTTATGTCAAAAGTTACGTTTTGTCTCCTTAAACGTAAGACTGAGAATAACAAAAATGTATGATAAAACACTTTGTTAAAAAAATACCTTTAAAGAATTTAAGAGCCAGGCCATACAGCTCCTGAAGAGAAAAGCCCCATTTCCTTTCCATGGTCTTGGCAGTCTCTCCCTCCTCTTTTTCTTCGGACAGGTTCTCTCCTTCTCCCTTCTCTGGAACCGTGTCTCCATGACTCTCGTTTTGCTCCAGCTCTCCCTCAGGATCGGGGCTGAGTGTTAGCCCGTCAACTGAGACCTCTAACCGGCTGGAGCTGCCACTGTTGGAGTCTGAGCTCTGTACTTCCATCGCCATCATTCTGAGTGTCACAGCAGCCACGTACCAACTTCCGTTTAACTTCTTAGCGCAACTTCCGGGATGTGGCGTAGATACGACGACTGTTGGGTTACTAAGCAACTGTCGCCAAAATACGAAATGTATTTTAGCTAAGGGGGCAGAAGAGAGGTATGACACAGGCCCGGTTTTTGGGATGGAACCGCATAACAGTCTCGCGTTTTGATTGGTCCATGTCTGTCACATGAATACGTCGTCACACGAGTGGAAAAGCGTGCAGGCATTTTTAACATTGTGATCAGACAGAGAGAGTGATCTGCTTTGCACAACCTTACCATTAAAATATAATGTGGTATTACACTGTACTGATATTACAAACTATGAGGAATTACTTTATATAAATTATCATGTTATGTACGAATGTAAGAATTGGCTTTCTGTGGTGGTGTACTTTTTTCTTTCAAGTAGCATATATCTATAATCGTTTTTGCGATATATTTTAATATAAAACATATACGCTATTGCAGTTTTGTTACAGGATACATTAGTTTATCTCTAATGTAATCACAGTTTTACATATAGACTGCCCCTGTTTTCATTTACGTCACAAATTCTGGGCCGCTTTACTTTTCAGATAATGTCCCAAATTCTGGGCCGCTTTGGTTTGCAGATAACATCCCAAATTCTGGGCCGCTTTGGTTTTTAGATAACGTCCCAAATTCTGGGCCGCTTTGGTTTTTAGATAACGTCCCAAATTCTGGGCCGCTTTGATAACATCCCAAGTTTTTGAGATATTCTGCTTAGCTGACAGCCGAGTTTCTAAGTCATGCATGCACAGTTTACCATAAACTGGACCGTTAATTCATTTAAGAGTACATGAATCAAAGTTAATGTATTTTTTACTCTCCTCAGAAAACATTTAGGAACATGGTATACCAAAAAAAAAAAAAAGGTCATCTCATTTGCTTATGTAATGTCCATCAATATATATTGAGGCATAGGGGTTTATCAGAACTTCTGGGTTTAAGAGACCAGTGCCCTTCAACAACTCCAAATAAATCCTATTGTATTGTATTAGTCAGCATTTCCCTTATCTATTCCTGATCATTTATACTGTAGGTCAGGGGTTTTCAACCTTTTTTTGAAACTGTACCCCTTCTATCTGGAGGTTTCAGCTCGAGTACCCCTTTACAATTTTCGCTCAACTGAACGGTACCTCAGTTACAATAAAATGGAGAATAATCTGATGACCCCCCCCCGTTTATTTAATAAATCTGGGTGACAAACTGCTGGTTTAGGACAGAACAACAAACAGTAAGCTTAATTCTTAAAACTTTTAACTACAAGTATTTGGATGCACAGAATTAAAAAGACAAGTACTGGGTTAGGAGCACACCTATTTTTTTGTAACTTTGACGGCCTTTTGTAAAAGTTTGAAGGCCTTTTGATACCCAGCATACACTGCAATACCCAGCAAAGTTATACACTGATATTCTGATAGCACAGCAATTCAAATGAAGTTTGTAATTGGTTGTGTTCCTCAAATACACAATAAAAAGTGATATTTATAGGGTATACAGTTATACAGCGATACAGTGGTTTCGGACATCTAAGAACAGGTACTGCGAGCATCTGGATTCATACTCAGAGGTACTCTGTAGCCTCCTTGGACATTCACAGCTTGTTTGACACCCTCTTGTAGTTGCCCGTTTCTGCATATAAAGCAAAATGCTGTTTGTCAATCTCTCTTTTTTCTTATAAATCAGTCTTTGCAAGAATCATTCCAAAAACACTTGAATCAGTTAGGCACTACCAGTCTGACACTACAGGCCTTTAAATTGCAGTACCAATTTGCAAGTTGCTAAGTGGTTGCATTCCTCAAATTTGCACTGCAAAGTGATATCTTAAAGAATAGAGTATATAGTCCTTTTTTTCGCCTCTGCTTGCTTTTGGTGCAAAACTGTGCTCTGATACACTCAGGCTGATACTGTGATCACAAAACACTTGGAATGGACTTAAATTGGTGCTTCTGTACTCTTTTTAGATGCACAACAATCTTAGCTAAAGAAAATGGGTTCCTTCGAGTTCGTAAGACCCACGACCGCCATTAGCTGAGCCTTACCCCGATGGTGTTTTTATAATGGGATTTGTCATAGGGAAGGGGGTGGTCTCTTATCGTACCCGTATCTCCACGACCCCTGGGCCAACAAACTCAGAAGGACATTCTTTGCGTGCACAAGAGTCTTAGCTAAAGAAAGACATCAGCCACGGGTTCAAACGCCACCCCACCGCCAGATGGTGGGCGTTGCCCCAAAGGGGTTTTATAATGGGATTTCCCATAGACATTTTTCAGGGTGCTGTATCTCGGTTTCCGGGGGTCCCCAAGACTTGAAAATCGGTATGGAGGTCCACCTCGGGGCCCCTGTCGATCCCTCCAAGTGACGTGTCCCCAGCTAGAAAGGACACCAGTTTAGACTTTTTTTGCCAACCTGGAGCTCAAAAGCTATTGGAAATGCAACCTTGACATGCCATCATGCTGAAAATGTGAAAATTTGTTGAAAATGTAGCATTTGAAAACGGGTGGCTCCCTGTGAAAGAGGGCCCCCAGACATGACCCTAGGAAGTTCAACCCGGTTTCTAGGCCCCGGGGTCATGGAGATATGACCCCGAAAAGGGTAGTTTTTGGACATTTTTGACAGGGCGTATCTCGGGTTCTGTGGGGGTTAGGAACTTGATTTTTTTTTTGCGTTGGGGCCCCATGGGGCCCCGCACAAGGAGCCACCATTTTCATGTTTCAAATTCCAGGACGGCTTGGCAAAGTGAATTTTTTCGTCATGACATGAGTTTTTGGGTGAACCATCACACCTTTTTAGGGGGTGGTTTGGGATGCTCCCCTGAGTCTATATCACTTTGAATGGTTGTTCTACGTGCTCGGGTTCGAGAGATATGCCTGAAAATGTGTTTTATAACACTGCCATAGACATGAATGGGGCTGAATGGTGGTACACGTGTGTGGAGGGGAATTGGAGTTCAGGTTTTGCGCACAAGAGGGGCGGGAAAAAGACTGGGAAGGGTAGGGTAAAAGAAAAATTACTACAATAATTTATTTTCACTTTCGACTCCCAGTCTCCTTTCCCTCACTTTATGATTTTATTTTGTGATTATTTAATTATTGTCAAAATAAACGGCCTTCATCTACTCACAGTTGCAGGTTCATTTCTGTCCAAAAAGAACCTGAAACACTACAATATATTGATGGACGTTACATAAGAAAACGAGATGTCCTTTTTTCTGAATACCATGTTCCTTCCCAAAAATGTGTTTTAATATTAGCCTTTAATAAAGGAAAACGATTGCTTAAATTAATTTTCATGTATCTATTTCAGTGCAATGTAGTTTCTTCATATAATAAGGAATACGTTTTTTAACATTTACATTTTTGTTTTTTTCATTAAAAAGTAAAAAATACATGAACTTTGATTAATGTACTAAGGGTTACTCTCAAATGAATTCACGATCCAGTTTATGGTAAACTGTACATGCATGACTTAGAAACTCGGCTGTCAGCTGATTCCCCAAAACTGGGCTGAATTCGGAAATGCAAAGCAGCCCAGAATTTGGGATGTTATCTAAAAACCAAGGCTGCCCAGAATTTGGGACGTTATCTAAAAACCAAAGCGGCCCAGAATTTGGGACGTTATCTAAAAACCAAGGCGGCCCGGAATTTGGGACGTTATCTGCAAACCAAAGCGGCCCAGAATTTGGGACGTAAATGAAAACAGGGGCAGTCTATATGTAAAACTGTGATTACATTAGAGATAAACTAATGTATCCTGTAACAAAACTGCAATAGCGTATATGTTTTATATTAAAATATATCGCAAAAACGATTATAGATATATGCTACTTGAAAGAAAAAAGTACACCACCACAGAAAGCCAATTCTTACATTCGTGCATAACATGATAATTTATATAAAGTAATTCCTCATAGTTTGTAATATCAGTAGAGTGTAATACCACATTATATTTTAATGGTAAGGTTGTGGAAAGCAGAACACTCTCTCTATCTGATCACAATGTTAAAAATGCCTGCACGCTTTTCCACTCGTGTGACGACGTATTCATGTGACAGACATGGACCAATCAAAACGCGAGACTGTTATGCGGTTCCATCCCAAAAACCGGGCCTGTGTCATACCTCGCAGAAGAGGTAGGACTAGGAAGCTGAGAAGGTGTGGAAACGTGTAATTATAAATAAAATAAAAGTCACGAATTTTATTAAAGCGCACATCCAAAACGGTAAAACAAACAAACAAACAAAAATAATAATTAATATTAACAATAATTATTATATATACAGTGCCTTGCAAAAGTATTCAGACCCCTGACCAATTCTCTCATATTACTGAATTAAAAATGGTACATTGAAATTTTGTTCTGTTTGATATTTTATTTTAAAACACTGAAACTCAAAATCAGTTATTGTAAGGTGACATTGGTTTTATGTTGGGAAATAATTTTAAGAAAAATAAAAAACTGAAATATCTTGCTTGCATAAGTATTCAACCCCCAGCCTCACTTTTCTTTTTATGTAAACCATACGCAAATGGAAGACATGCACACACAAAATTACTTGACATACTGTATTAGGATTTTGTAAGAGTTTTTTTTTGTTTGTTTTTTTAACACAAGGGAAATACAAGCATAGCATAAAGATTTACAAAATTCGAGGTAGTAATGATACGCGTTTAAAAGTTTTAGCTCAGAAAACAAGGAAACGTCCATAAAGTTGTTTTTAAAGTTTTTATATTCAACAAATTTATGTGATTTTAACTGATTGTTAAAATTGTAAACATATACGATTTTGTGGGTGAACTACAGTTTGTCTTGTTTGTAGTGATTTGTGCAGCAGTCAATCTCAGCATTGATAGGAACCATTTACTAGCGTTACACGGGTCAAGTTTTGGTACACGTACCACATTCTGACGATGTACCACTTTCTGGCCATACACTGGTATAAAAAGTACTACTAAAGTATAAAATATGTATTTCTGCAACATTTGTGGAATGTGTGTAAATGCAAAAATGAAATACATGACATGTACATTCCTAAACTACTTCATGTTGCAAGTAATTTTCAGTCAAGATGGGCAAGACAGCAAATCGAACCATTTTGGAGTGGGAGTAAAGCAGACACGCGGTTGGCAGGTGCATCCCTATCCAAGACTGCACAAATGTTTCAGGAGGAACAGCATCAAAACTAATGACTCTGAAGGATTAAATACAACTTAAAGATTGCATTAGCACTGTCCTGGCTGCCAAAACTCTACTGACAGTATTATGGCCTTTGTTTCTGGTTGTTTATTCCGACCTCCTGTAGGTCCAATATTCCCTGCACCATTTGCTGATAATATGTAGTTTACTGAAGAAAACAGAAGTCTTACACCAGCTGTGTCTATTCAAATAAAGGACTTTAATCAGTAACAGGTGGTCAGAGACTCGCCCTGTCCTGTTTGAAGCAGGATGTTTTAGATTTTAAATGTTTTTTTTTTGTTTGTTTTTTTTTTGTCTCCAGTCTGAGCGACTGATATCTTAAGCCTCACATACATACATAGTGGCTTGTATGAAAGGCTCATTTTAGCTTCATATCCTGTTTTTTTTTTTTTTTTTTTTTTACATCTTCATACACTGTAGCCAAAGCAATAGTTTCAGTAAAATTAACTGTTTGGGGAAAAGGGGGGGAGGGGGATGAGCTTGCTCATGCTAATAAGACGTACACTCCTCCTTCTTTTAACCCTTGGTTAACACTCAGATATGTTTGGTACCATTTTGATATTTTAGTAGCTGAGGATTGGGACTGCTACCAGTTTCTGAGCCATCAGGTCAACTATCAGAATAAAATTATACATTTCACATGGCAAAGTAAGAGCTGTCTTCAAAGGAATAAGGTATGGGATTTAAACCGGGGACCTCCTCGTTACAAGCCCTTTTTCTTTAACCACTGGACCACACAGCCTCGACCTCCCATTTTACCACAAGACACTCCTTCTCAATGGTACTATATTTATTTTAGTGGTCAAGGATTTCGCTACAATATACACCATGAAGGGAGGCTGTGTGGTCCAATGGTTAAAGAAAAGGGGCTTGTAACCAGGAGGTCCCCAGTTCAAATCCCACTTCAGCCACTGACTCATTGTGTGACCCTGAGCAAGTCACTTAACCTTCTTGTGCTCCGTCTTTCAGGTGAGACGTAATTATAAGTGACTCTGCAGCTGATGCATAGTTCACACACCCTAGTCTCTGTAAGTCGCCTTGGATAAAAGTGTTTGCTAAATAAACAAATAATAATAATTTTATTGGGGTAAGAGCTTCCTGCTGATATTCAGGATCAAGTGCTACTTCCCCGCTAACTCCTGGGACAGCACTACACTTATGCTCGTCTAGGACACGTCCATCTGCAGTGGCTCATTACACGGTCTATTCTTCAAAGACAAAAAGGACGTATTGGGGGCATCCTTCCCGGTGAGGTCTGTCAATGGTTCAGCTATTGAAGCAAAGTTTATGATACATTTATGATAGTAGCCGGCTAAGCTCAAGAAGGAAAGCACTTGCATTTTAGTCTTGGGGACCAGAATTTCAGCCAAGGCCTGAACCTTTGCAATTAGCGGTCTGATTTGTCCGCCCAACCAATCAATACCCCAAAACATCTGACTCACTCTTCCCAATTGAACACTTCTTTGGCTTAGCCGTGAACCTGGCCCACCCAAAGGACTGCAGTACTATTAAAACGCTACGCAAACGACTGGGCCAATCCACTCTGGATGACTTCATCTATGTAGGCGGTGGCGTACAGCTGAATACAGACCAATTTACATGTCAAGGAAATGCATGCACATGGATTAGGGAGTGGTTAACATGTAGAAAACAGAAAGTACTGATTAGAGGAGAAACCTCAAAATGGAGCGAGGTAACTAGTGGTGTACCACAGGGATCAGTATTAGGTCCTCTGCTATTCCTAATCTACATTAATTGCTTAGATTCTGGTATAGTAAACAAACTTGTTAAATTTGCAGACAACACAAAAATAGGAGGAGTGGCAAACACTGTTGCAGCAGCAAAGGTCATTCAAAATGATCTAGACAGCATTCAGAACTGGGCAGACACATGGCAAATGACATTTAATAGAGAAAAGTGTAAGGCAATGCAGGCAATAGAAATGTACATTATAAATATCATATGGGAGATACTGAAATTGAAGAAGGAATCTATGAAAAAGACCTAGGCGTTTATGTTGACTCAGAAATGTCTTCATCTAGACAATGTGGGGAAGCTATAAAAAAGGCCAACAAGATGCTCGAATATATTGTGAAAAGTGTTGAAAAAATATGGGGTCCCATGCAACCCAAAGGGAAGTGATATGAACGAGTATAACCCAAAGGGATTCGAAAACGCAGTCTTTGAGCGGTGCCTAGACGCTCCAACAGCTTGTCTACTCAAGGCACGGGATATGAATCAAAATTAGATTTTATATTGACCTTCTTAAAATCAGTGCAAAATCAAGTTGATTCATCAAATACGGCAGGGCTGTTCCAGTCACTTTGGGACGTTTTGATTACTCCCAGTTGAAGCATACCGTCAGTTTCTGCTTTCATAATTCCTCTTTCTGTTTCAAGAATGCGGTATGGCCTTTGGCGAACACACACTCTGGGCTCTGTCTTAATGTGGTGGTAGGCTATATGAGTTTGCCACAAGACAGGAGAGATAACATCTGGAAAGTGCCACCAGATGCTGGGCCTGGTGTCTCTGTCACGGAAAGGTCCCAGATCTGTGACGCTGCTAGGTGGCATTATTAAGAAACCCTCCCTCTGTATTTCCTACTGCTTGGCATAAAAGTTTATAGCATCAGAATATCTTGATGTACCTAAATAGATAATTGTCCCCTCTTCAAAAAAACTTCCCCCTCTTAAGTAAGACGTCCCACAAGAGCAATGGAACCCCACATGTTAAGACTGGTACAGCTGTGTGATACCTGTCCTTGGTGGTGTAGTCGAGGGTACACACAGGTAAACAGCGTTTACCTACATTTAATTTAGACAATATAGCGTTTACCCACTTCTCATATAAGGGATACAGAGTTTACTCATTTCTACTCCCCTGTGATATGCAAATCCTGGGTTAAAGACAAGATATTTTAATGGTGAGCGTCTGTGTTGTGTTGAGGAGCACAAGACTGACAGCTGAGAGCTCTCAGTCAGAACTGTGACTTGAGCAGGGGGGCAAGGCCAGTGGACTGCGTGTCCTGTTTGTGTGTGTGTGTGAGTGTTCTGTGATTGGTTGTTTATGTTCTGTTAATGTTCGTTGTTAGGCACACTGGACCTGCAGGGCTGTGCTAGTAGCCTTCATCATAGCCCGCGAAAGGACGCTTACAGAACTGTTCACGTGAAGAGCATCGTCAGGTCTGTGACTTTTCATGTGAACAGCAGCTAAGAAGGGCATAACTGTGTGGGGGCTCTGGTTGGCTGAGAGGCAATAACAATGTATCGGTTCAATCTATCTGTTCAACCACCAAACAAGGACGTTTTCCCACTTTTTTATTTCCCACTACACCACAGCTTGTCCTGGAACCCAGTTATTCTGCATTGGTAGTGAATGTGTCACTGCATGTATAGGATGTCTTGCTAATTAAAATATGTGTCCTTTTTTAAAGAGGGGATGGTTATCTATTCAAGGATAGATAACCATCCCCTCCTCTTTTTCCCCCCTGGACACTTATCACTTTTCCTTAAATGCGCTTTACTTGCGCTTATCTGCCCCCTATTTTACTGCATTAAATCCTGTACTTTAGAGTACTGTAATCTGTCAAGTGTTATTTAATCTGTAGTATTTTGTATTTAATTATATCCTGATCTAACTATCACTGACACTGTTATCTGCTCCGTTATTGAATTGTATTTTGTCATACTTGTACTTGCTAGAACCAAAGTCATTGTATTTATCTTGCTCTTAATTGTATTATTACTTGTACTGTGATTCGTGAAATGTATTTTTGTTTACGACTGTAAGTCATTCTGGATAAGGGCGTCTTATAAGAAATAAATAATAATAATAAGAAGAAGAAGAAGAAGAAGAAGAAGAAGAAGAAGAAGAAGAAGAAGAAGAAGAAGAAGACAATATTTAGAAAACAAAGGGATATGAGTGGGGTTAATGGGCAATGAACTTCCCAAGTTGGTCTGTATTCCTAGAGCATGGATACAATTTTAAGAGTTATTAAAACACTGTTTGATCTTTTGATTGATCAATTATACAAATCTTTTAACTAAAAGTGGCTGTGTGGTTTTGAAGAGAAGGGTGGGGGTGGAAGTTGGAATCCTACAGGCACCAGGCAAGTAAACGATTCCTGAGAAGAATTTACGTGTCAAGAAAATGCATGCACATGGATTAGGGAGTGGTTAACATGTAGAAAACAGAAAGTACTGATTAGAGGAGAAACCTCAAAATGGAGCAAGGTAACCAGTGGTGTACCACAGGCATCAGTATTATGTACTCTGCATTTCCTAATCTACATTAATTGCTTAGATTCTGGTATAGTAAGCAAACTTGTTAAATTTGCAGACAACACAAAAATAGGAGGAGTGGCAAACACTGTTGCAGCAGCAAAGGTCATTCAAAATGATCTAGACAGCATTCAGAACTGGGCAGGCACATGGCAAATTACATTTAATAGAGAAAAGTGTAAGGTACTGCATGCAGGAAATAAAAATGTGCATTATAAATATATGGGAGATACTGAAATTGAAGAAGGAATCTATGAAAAAGACCTAGGCGTTTATGTTGACTCAGAAATGTCTTCATCTGGACAATGTGGGGAAGCTATAAAAAAGGCCAACAAGATGCTCGACTATATTGTGAAAAGTGTTGAATTTAAATCAAGGGAAGTAATGTTAAAACTTTACACTGCATTAGTAAGACCTCATCTAGAATATTGTGTTCAGTTCTGGTCACCTCGCTACAAAAAGGATATTGCTGCTCTTGAAAGGGTGCAAAGAAGAGCAACCAGAATTATTCAGAGTTTAAAAGGCATGTCATATGCAGACAGGTTAAAAGAATTGAATCAATTTAGTCTTGAACAAAGAAGAGGATGCGGTGATCTGATTCAAGCATTCAAAATTCTAAAAGCTATAGACAATGTCGACCCAGGGGACTTTTTCGACCTGAAAAAAGAAGGACCAGGGGTCACAAATGGAGATTAGATAAAGGGGCATTCAGAACAGAAAATAGGAGGCACTTTTTTACACAGAATTGTGAGGGTCTGGAACCAACACCCCAGTAATGTTGTTGAAGCTGACACCCTGGGATCCTTCAAGAAGCTGCTTGATAAGATTCTGGGATCAATAAGCTACTAAAAACCAAACGAGCAAGATGGGCCGAATGGCCTCCTCTCGTTTGTAAACTTTCTTATTTTCTTATATTCTTACATTATCTGCCGCAGAAGCAATGTTTTGTGGGTAGGGGAGTACAGTTTGGTTTTAAGATATAAGATGGTGCTCGCCCTTATGAAAATAACCAATAGGTTACCTATAGAATACTTTTAGAGAATTCTGTAGAAGACTGTGGCAAAGTGGCTGCTGATTAGAAACAGGTGCAGAGGTGATGCAGTGCAGAAATAATCACACAACGAAAACTGTAATCCGGGTTTGGAAAAAGGGGTTTCTTTATTTTGTAACCTCCCGGTCTGGCTACCAAACAATAATCCTCCGGCAATACTCACCAATGTGTAAAGCACAGAATGAAACGATAATAATGGTTTGCAGACCAAATAATAATAATAACACGTTATCCGCTCCACAATAATACTTAACACGGTCACCAGTCCGTGTGTGTGCAGTAGTGCTCGTGGTGGGTGATAACAATTGAACAGTGACTGTGGTGTCACTCTGAACCAAGCGAAGGAAAAGATTTACGATTCTCCATCCCCTTTATGCTATCACGCATGACCCCTTGGTAAACGAGTGCAGATGGTACTTCGTTTCCCTTCCGGGTCAATACGTTCCTGCAATGGAGTCTCGCATTCTTCCAGACTGACTGACTTCCCGGCCCGAGGAAAGAACTGTCAGGCCAGCCCATCCAAAGACGTCCCCTTTCGCTGCTTAGCGCCCTCACAGGTCGGGATGGAGATTTACAGCCAAAACTCATTATATTTCTGTCACCTATAGGTTTTTATAGAGAACTGGGACATTTGGCCGATAGGTCTATAGAAACCTATAGGTTATTTTCATAAGGGTGTACACAGACTTGTCAGTTAAATATTGTGCTTTACTAAAATTCCTGATTGTATAATGTTAATTGTGATAAATAATGTCTGTGTGGGTGCGTGGCAGGATGGCTTGCAGTGGTGAGGTGTGGTGACGTCACGGACCAGGAAGTAACTGAACCAAAACAATGGATGGGCAGGTGAAACTGAACTCAACGGCGTTCAGCTGAATTTATTAAATAAATAAACCAAAAGATTTAAACAAACAAAACACAAAACAAAAAGGCTTTTGGCCAAACAAATAAACAGAAACAAGTATATTTACATATAGCAATTGTTCTTAACTGTTTTCTCTCTCCTCGCTCTCTCTGCTCCCAGTACTCTCCTCTGTACACTCCACCCCGCAGCACGGACAGCTGGAGGTTCTTATACTCTGGCCGAGGGGTTAACTAGCTGTTAATTATCTTATTACCCCTTGGCCACAGTCTGCACGCGTTTAGTAAAGATGCGTGACTGTCAGCTAGTTAAATAATCAATAGCTGATCAGCCACGCATCCTCACAAGGTTTTTAAAAATACAAAAACAATAACAAAAGACGCTGCGCTTTTATCCACGCCGCAAACAATAATACAAAAACAGTGCACAAATATATAGGGACGGGACACTCCCCACAGGGTGTGAAAGAGAGAAATGTTATTGTGTTACTTATCTTTTTTTAATGCATTTTTTCGTGACTTTTTCCCCAATCTGTAGTTACTGTATGCACGTAGTTTTGAAAAAAGGTACTCTGCCAAAACCTGTCCTTCTTTATATATATATATATATATATATATATATATATATATATATATATATATATATATATATTCCATAAGCCAGAGGTGCTGGACGACGTCAGGCAAGGTTTTGGCCGTCTGACTCAGAACGCAGCCTTTAACAAGGCTGTGGGGGCTATTGATGACTGCCATGTGCGCTTCAAGGGGAGTTTATGAACAGGAATCTGTTCTTCTCCGTTCAACTCCAGGCAAGATGTGACGCCAAAGGGACATTCCTGGACATTTTTGTGGGGTACCCTGGGTAAGTGCATGACTCCAGGGTGATGAAAAACAGTCCATTTTACATAGGGGCACGGTACCCACAACCAGGGTACTTTATTTTGGGTAATGGTGGGCACCCGTGCCTACAAGAACCAATCTGCCTCATCCCACCCTACAAGGAGCCACTGCAGGGAAGAGTCCAGGAGAGGTTTAAGAATATAAGAACATAAGAAAGTTTACAAACGAGAGGAGGCCATTCGGCCCATCTTGCTTGTTTGGTTGTTAGTAGCTTATTGATCCCAGAATCTCATCAAGCAGCTTCTTGAAGGATCCCAGGGTGTCAGCTTCAACAGCATTACTGGGGAGTTGGTTCCAGTTGGTTTAACTGGTACCACTCAAGGGGTTGTGTGGTAATCGAACAAGCCTTTGGAATGATGAAAACCAGGTGGAGGACCATTTTCTTAAAAGCATTGGAGGTGCATCCCAGCAGTTATTTCAGCCTGCACCATTCTCCACACTGTCTGCCTGTCTGCTGGTGACCTCCTGGAGCCTGAGGCCGATGTAACGGATGACGATGTGGATCCACTACCTCCACCTGGTCCTGGGCTGAATGAAAGGAGTGGCACTTCAAAGAGAGGCCAGCTGGCAGCCCGAGTTTCTGCACCCGCTAATCCTCCTGCACATTTTGAGGAGCATGATTACCTTTGATCTATGTGAATTCCCCCTGTAACATTCCTTCCACCAGTCCCTGTTTGTAAATATCCCTCAGTGTAAATATTTTTATTTAAAAAAAACCAAATTGTTATATTTTAAAGGTTCATTTCTTTTTGGTATGTGTTCAAAATAAAATTTTTAAAAAAGTGTTTCAGTGTTCTTTTTTCAATGTCAGTGTCCTGAGGCAGTTTGTGGCCCAGGTTCTCACACATAAGATAAAAAAAAAAAACATTCCACACAATCTTGAGTTGATTGGTCTAATTGTTTTCTGGTCTCACCTTTGCTGGGCAATTGGGCCACTGTTAACACCTTTAAATGTTTGTCTGAGAACTGATTTATTTTATTAATAATAACATTAAAAAAGTGAAGATACAAACACTTTAAATGTAGTTCACTATGTGTTTTATTTTCTTATTTGTTGTACTTACTTCCAAGCTTTTGATAATGAACACTATACATTGAAGATATGATTATATCCCTTTTTCTCAAAACTATATTAAACACTTATTATTACCCTTTGTGGCTGGTGTCTTTGTGGTGTGTCACTGTAGTTCATAAAAAAAGTCTCTTGATATAGTAAATACATTTTATTAGAACAGAAAAGTAATTGTAAATATATTTTTATTTCTTTTACTTCTAAACAAAAAAGATCACCAAAGATTTTTTCCTTTCTACATCTTATCCATCATTCTCTCAGCAATCTTTCAGTTTGGGTCTCTGCTTGACGTTGCCTTGCAGCTTCCTTTTTTTAAGAATTCTAAAATTCCTGCATCTCCTCTCTTCCTTTTTTGGGGGGTTGGGTGTTTGGGGGCTTTCTGGGGTCTGTGCTGACATGCCTGCTGCTGAGTTGGGTGCCTGCACAGAAGAGCCTATTGGTCTGGGGGTCTGCACATGAAAGCCTGCTGCTGAGTTGGAGGTCTGCCCTGGAGAACCTGCTGGTCTGGGGGTCTGATCTGAGGCCACTGTTGGCGATGTGGACCGGTCATCCACAATGCATGAGGCAATTATGACAGGATGACTAATAGAGGGCCTCCCCCCAATTGCCTCATGCACTGGGATAAAGCACTGCCACGTTTGCAGCAGTGGCCTCCCCTGCATCTGCACCTGTTCTTGTTGGTGTGCAACTCCTATAACAAAGATGATAAACAATGCGAGGGCACATAAACATGTGTGCCTGATTATTAGTTATGTACAGACACACATTTCCCTGTCCTACCACAATGTCAAATAACTTCTTTCTCTTTTAAAGTATCCTTTAAAACTAAATATAGCTAGGGGATTTTGCTGTAATTGTTCCTTCATGGAGTACAAACACACAATCATTTGCTATTGAGAAATAACTAGCTACTAACTACAGGATTTATATAGGACCATTTAACTACAGTAACACACGTTTAGTTAAAGTTGATCATTTACACAAGACTACACTGCTTTACAGCGCTTTAAAATATCTGTGCTGTCTTATTGTACCTCTAAGCCCATCTCTTTTATTATTGTCCTATAAAAGAAACTGTAGCTCGAATTCATGCATGAAAAAACAAGTGCTGTGATATACAGACTTCGATTTATATGATTCAGAGTGAAACAATCTAGCTAGCTATTTTACACTGTTTTGTATCATATTTTAATAAATAGATGCATTACATCATAGCTAGCTTTATCATGTATTTCTCTACGCAGGCAACAGCTAGCTTGCTAGCTAACACTCACTCCCAGCCCAGCTTCGTGGCGTTTCTTTTCCCCATGAAGAAGACATCGTTTGCTGCACGCAGCTGGATCAGTTTTATGGTCTCTTCCTCTGTCCCTGTATTTCGGAAAAAAAAAATAATAATCATTTTGAAATATATTGCTCGCTTATATCATCTCCTTGTTTTGTAGCTACCTATATAGTTCATTAATTAATTAATTGAGAGATAATTAATTTCAGCAATCGATAAGTACTGAATAGATTTTTCGCTGTACTTTCTAATCATATATTTAAATCGTGATCATAGATTAAAAAATATTAATTTTATAGCTAAGAGACTCAATACAACAAACATTTCACAAATAATTTGCTTGTTAAATAACTTAACAATAGCTACAATTTCCTAGCTAACTACATTTACATTACATTTATGTGCAGCTGCGTCTGCCATATTTGCAAATATTCTAGGAAAGTGGTACGTCACGTTCCCATGACAACGGGCCCTCTGTTTCTAAACAAAGCCTGATCAAGCCTACAGTATCCATTGGTCTCCGCCAACAATGACTATAAATTTACTTTCAAATTAAATTAGCTGCTTTTTATGAATTATAACAAGCATTCATGATGGTGCACTGTTTTGTACCCAACTGCAACCACCAGAGTGAAAGAGAAAGTTGTAAATGTTCCCCTTTTCCGACGGATAAAAACCAAGTCAACGCACTGAACAGCTCACGTGACACTTCCAGCAATGGTATCACACAGAGTTCATACAACACCGTGTACGAGAAGGTGGGAGCTACAATCTCTGAACTAATCTTCACTGTTCAATAATAAACTAACGTTGCTGAAGAGATTGATCATGCTGAATATGCGACGGGTGGATATGCGACAGACTACTGTATATATATATATATATATGCGTCCACCAGACTCTCCTTCATGGGGCTCCCCTAGCCCCATCCTTCCCTCTTCTGGGCCGGTGCTTACCCCTGGTTGGTAGGGTACACCACATCGGAGAACCGTGCCAACACCTTACATGGTCTCTCCCAGTGGCTATCCAGCTTGGGGCTCCTCCCTTTCTTCCTCTTAGGGCAGTGCACCCACACGAGCTTCCCTGGTTCAAAGTCCCGTCCCCGACTCCGGATGTCATGCGCCCGCTTCTGCCGCATGCCAGCCCCCTCGAGATGGTCCCTCACAAACCGGTGAACCCCTTTGAGCTGGTCCTGGAGCTGCTGGACATACTCTGGCCCTGCTGGTGAGCACAGTTCCTCTCCTGGGGGTCGACGAAATACGAAGTCCACCGGGGTCCTGTGACAGAAATACAATGAGTTCTGGTGATAAATCTGCCTCCCGACCTGTGAGGGCGCTAAAGAACGGGAGGAGAATTATCTGGAAGGGCTGGCCTGACAGTTCGTTTCCGGGACCGGGAAGTGGGTCAGCCTGGAAAGAAGCGAGACTCTGTTGTAAGACCGTATTGATTTGACACTTGCGAGGGGCAGCTGCAAGTAATAAGGCAGCTGCAACCGTTTACCTAGATATCATGCGGGATTACATATAGGGGCCAGGGTAACGCTGTTCTTTTCCTTCGTTTGGGTTAAGCCAAGGACCGAGAAGGACGTAATAGAGAGCTGCTGTATTACTCTGTAAAGAGTTGCGTGTGTGTGTGTTTGTGTTTGTTTGTCGCTGTAAAATACCTGTCTGTGTTTTTGAATTCACCAGACAGCTGAAGCACATCAGGAGCTGTCGTCGTGGGCCAGCACAAGCCGGATCACCACATCACGAACTGTCACAGAATAAAGTGTATTCACGCACCACCAGTCACAGAATAAAGTGTATTCACGCACCACCGCACCACTGCACGCACCCGAGATGGGTGAACGTGTTTTTGTTTCTTTGTTCAGGACTGTACCCTGTGTTTTTCATCCCCACGCTCTACATATCGTTGTGTATTGCCGGGGCTTATTATTTACGGTCACTAGACCAGGAAATAAAATAAAAGCATTTTTCACTGAAATACTGTCTGCCTGTCACTCCTGCACTGCATCACCGCTACACCTGTTCCCCTTACCAGCCACTTTGCCACAGGTCCGCAGCTCCCTTCTCAGCATGAGCAGAGCCGAGGTGCACCCCGTGGTCTCCTGTACTGCCGACCGGTATGCCAGGATGGCCAAGCGTAGGTACTGGTCCCAGTCCCGTTGATCCCGACCGGTCCACAGCACGAGCTGTAGGGCTAGCATCTGGTTGAACCGTTCAACCATGCCATCGCTCTGTGGGTGAAGAGAGGTGATGCGGGTCTTGTAGATCCCCAGCCTCTTGCATAGCTCTCCGCTGCCAGTGCCCTGTGCACAGCCTGCAACACCCGCTCCCTCAGGACAGCAGGAACTACCAGGGGCCAGTGTTCCCCTCTCTAAGCCGAACCGGACTCTTTTGGGCCAGTGCCTTCAGTGGGGCTCGCTAGTTGTGGGCACCGCGCCTGCAGGTGTCTGGGCTAGTGGCAATGCCAGCACAAACGGCAGTCGGAGTAGGTGGTGTTACGCCGCACTTGATAATGCCTGACGAGGCTGGGGGCTGCTCCCAGGTCGGTGCTCGCTCGCGGTCCTGGGGGGCAACACAGGTGGTCTCCAGGATCTGCTCCAGGCGGCAGCCCTCAGCGATGGCCTCTTTAAGTGACCTGGGCTCCTTGAGTAACAGATATTCAAAGGTCTTGTGAATTTTCTCATCTTTCTCGCAGCTCTGCTTGCCCTGCGAATGTTTTGCGTAAAATCGCAAGTGAGTGAAATCTGAAAGAGTTGTAGAGAAACTAGGATTTTTGTGAATACTGGTGGTGTTTTTCTTGCTCTAGCTAAAGTGCATTTACAAAAACTATTGTGACATCATGCATTAATAAAAGGGGCTATTTTGTACTTGTGTTTATTATTCTTCTATGGGTCTGCAGGCAACTTAAAGTATTCTAATTTAAAATGCATTTCTTACAATGTAAATGTGCAACTGTGAATATCTTTTTCTTGCTTTGTTTTATGTGTGATGATGGAGACCACTTAAGTTGCAGTTTTTTTATTTTATTTAGCTCATTAGTTGAATTTAGCTTTGCCCCATTGTGGATGATACTGTTTAAGATGTTCCATGTGTCTGAATTATTGGGTTAATTTTGAGCAACAATTAACAAAAGGGTGAACCTTAAATAAAGATTTTTTTTCTAATGGTATAATATGACCTGCATGTCTTCTCATTCTCTCTCTCTCTCTCTCTCTCTCTCTCTCTCTCTCTCTCTCTCTCTCTCTCTCTCTCTCTCTCTCTCTCTCTCTCTCCTCTCTCTCTCTCTCTCTCTCTCAAAATAAAATCCAATACAGCCATTTTTGTGTCTTTTGATGGATGGGGACAGAGTGGACTTTAATTTCTTTATTTGGATAGAATTTAAGTAAGTCATATTAGATCAGTGTCTAACACAAACTATGAGACAGGTATACTTTTAGCCAACCTTGACCAAAAATAACCTTATTTTGATAGATTTTACACCCGTTGTTACTCTAAAAATTCATGATGAAAAGACGTTTTGGGGGCTTTAAAAAAAATCCTGGGGGAGTATGCCCAGACCCCCCTAAAAGAGGCTTAGCCCCCCTATCCATGAATCTCTAGTGACGTCCCTGAATAATATTATATACTGCTAATATAGTTATTCATTATAAATAACATGTTTAATCAGGAAACTTGTTTTCATGTCTTCTACAGTAAAATAATTTTAATACTTTTTGCCCAACTCACTAAGTTATGCTTACGTTTAAACCAAGTATAATTAAGTAGCTTGGTACTGTCCATTTACATTCCTAGTGTTACATGTAGCATTACTTATATTCTGCTTAAAATGTTTCCTATAGCAACAGATATGGCATTGTCTAATGTTGTTGCAATGCTTACCCTTTATTTAATTCAACATGCAAAATCAGAGAAATATTTCTGTTTGTTAATGTTGCAGCAAACTGAAAATAATACATGCAAATGCCACATAAAAGCTTGCAGTAGGCATTTATTATTATTATTATTATTATTATTATTATTATTATTATTATGAACCCTGAGTGGCAGGGTGGCTGGAGTGGGTTTATATGTATTTAGATTTCCAGAAAGCTTTTGACAAAGTCCTGCATAAAAGATTAATTCTCAAACTGAACGCAGTAGGGATTCAAGGAAATGCATGCACATGGATTAGGGAGTGGTTAACATGTAGAAAACAGAAAGTACTAATTAGAGGAGAAACTTCAAAATGGAGCGAGGTAACCAGTGATGTACCACACCAGTATTAGGTCCTCTGCTATTCCTAATCTACATTAATGATTTAGATTCTGGTATAGTAAGCAAACATGTTAAATTTGCAGACGACACAAAAATAGGAGGAGTGGCAACACTGTTGCAGCAGCAAAGGTCATTAAAAATGATCTAGACAGCATTCAGAACTGGGCAGACACATGGCAAATGACATTTAATAGAGAAAAGTGTAAAGTATTGCATGCAGGCAATAAAAATGTGCATTATAAATATAATATGGGAGATACTGAAATTGAAGACGGAAACTATGAAAAAGACCTAGGAGTTTATGTTGACTCAGAAATGTCTTCATCTAGACAATGTGGGGAAGCTATAAAAAAAGGCCAACAAGATGCTCGGATATATTGTGAGAAGTGTTGAATTTAAATCAAGGGAAGTAATGTTAAAACTTTACAATGCATTAGTAAGACCTCACCTAGAATATTGTGTTTAGTTCTGGTCACCTCGTTACAAAAATGATATTGCTGCTCTAGAAAGAGTGCAAAGAAGAGCAACCAGAGTAATCCCGGGTTTAAAAGGCATGTTGTATGCAGACAGGCTAAAAGAATTGAATCTATTCAGTCTTGAACAAAGAAGACGCAGTGATCTGATTCAAGCATTCAAAATCCTAAAAGGTATAGACAATGTTGACCCAGGGGACTTTTTTGACCTGAAAAAAGAAACAAGGACCAGGGGTCACAAATGGAGATTAGATAAAGGACAGAAAATAGGAGGCACTTTTTTACACAGAGAATTGTGAGGGTATGGAACCAACTCCCCAGTAATGTTGTTGAAGCTGACACCCTAGGATCCTTCAATAAGCTGCTTGATGAGATTCTGGGATCAATAAGCTACTAACAACCAAACGAGCAGGATGGGCTGAATGGCGTCCTCTCATTTGTAAACTTTCTTATGTTCTTATGTTCTTATGTAAGGGATCAAAAAGGAATAGTAAGTGCATTTTTAAAGGCAGTAATTATGCTGAAACAAAAAGTGGTTCTCATTGGTTGTATTTTGCATGTTTATCATTCTCAAAACTTTTTGAACACCCCTTGTAAAGCATTTTTAAATGTGTTCTTACTGTAGTTTTGATTGTTGCTAATACTCACACTATTGGTACCAGAAATTATTCTATTGTTGACAATAATCACACATTTTGTTGCTAAGATAATGGCCACAGCACTGACTTTGCAATGTATTTGTATTGGGTGAAGACATGGTTACTCAACAATGAATTACGATCACTTGTCTGGCTTGTGTCTAATAAGTATCCATCGAGTGACCAACCTCAAGGATACTGTAGCGTGCACGGGGGTAGGGGTCAGGGCTGGTAGGTGGCGCAATCTAAAACATGAAGATACAAGCCCGATATCTGCTCCTGCAAGTGAGCCTGGCTCTTTTGTACAGCAGTACTGGCGCTGCACTTCAAAGCGTGAGGTCCCGGGTTCGCATCCAGCTTCCGCCTGTGAGAAGCCCCTGCTTACTGGAAACGAGGTTCACCACAATACATTTGTAAAGCGAGTAGTCAACCGTTTTGGCCAAGCATCTCGCAAACTCCAGTTCTTGTTCAAAGAATAAATTAAAGATTGTCATACTGTATGAAGTAGGGATTATAAGCTTAACAAACTAACAATTAACCAGGGCGTGTATATAGACATTACACCAGCTGCAGCCACCAGATAACATGTGATGGGAAAAACACTAGGAGCCGAAACCAACCGTGGGCTGTGTACCTGATAAGCTGCATGCAAGGACAGAGGGAGAACACCCCGGAGCCAAGAACAGAACTTTTACAAAGTTTGTCTTAGACAGCCCCTGCGGCAGAAGCAGCACCAATCACCAAGTGACAAATGGACTTACACACCTATGCAGCAAACTTTAACCAATTAGTGGTACTAATCGTGCAATTATAATGAGGTATAAATAACGTTGCAAACTGTTGTTCTGGGAGTTTACCCTGTGAAATTTCACTTGTGTAACCTCCCGGGCTCGTGATTAAAGCTTTTCCTTACTACAAAGACAACGGACTGGTGTGAATTTATTTCCCCTACTGGGGCTGCGAGCAGGGTATTCCCCGATCCAAGGTTCTGTGGTGAAAATGACAGATGGCTAGAAGGAGGGTAAGTACCTTTGTTATTTGCCCTCTGTCTGCTCATTGGCTACTCGGCGGATTGTGGAATACCTAAGAACTATTGTTAAAACGGGGAATCCACCGGCGTTGTATTTGTGTCAGTGGGGTATTGTTGTTGTTATTGTCTAGACAGATTGGTATCGGCGTCTGACGGGATTGGGATGCTAAGGGGGAGCTCTCCATTCGTGGGTGAAAGAGACCACAAGGATCGGCACTGGTAAGAGTGTCAAGGGAAATCTGAAACAGGGTTTCCATTTTTGTTGTGTGTGTAGTCGGAACTTTTATTATTATTATTTATTTCTTAGCAGATGCCCTTATCCAGGGTGACTTACAATTGTTACAAGATATCACATTATACATTATTTCACATTATACAGATATCACATTATTTTTACATACAATTACCCATTTATACAGTTGGGTTTTTACTGGAGCAATCTAGGTAAAGTACCTTGCTCAAGGGTACAACAGCAGTGTCCCCCACTGGGGATTGAACCCACAACCCTCTGGTCAAGAGTCCAGAGCCCTAACCACTACTCCACACTGCTGCCCTTTTGTTGTTTGTCTGATTGAATCTGTATTGATCGAGCGCCGTTTGAAACTCTAACGTTACAGCATGTCAGTTGAAAAAGGAAAAGAGACTTGGCCAGTCTCAGGGTATATATTGGCAAAATTAGAAAAAGTCAAAACTAAAATGGAAAAGGAGGGTTAGTCTCCTGACCAGCCCCTAGAGATCAGCTTGAAGTATTGGGAAAATACAAAAGATAATAAAACTGATAAGGGGACCATTATCATAATAAACGAATATAAGAATATAAACAGTCAGAGAGAAAAGGATGAGATCAAATACAAAAACATGCAAATGGAAGTGGCAGATAATAAACGTGAAGTACAGCGTTTAGAGGGTCAAATGAAGTCGCTGGAAAAGAAAGTGGAAGTTATGCTGGAGCAGAGTAAAAAACAGACCAGGGTGGGTTTGAAATGCGCTCGACTGATAGGAGCTGTAAGCACGCTTGGGAACGGGAATGACCCCAGCTGGGACTCCATCGAGTATGAAGCCAACCAGTATGAGAGCGATATGTATGGCGGATCATTTGCAAGTGACCCCCCACCACCATACAACCCCGAAGGTAAAGCTCACGTAGCCCCTATAGTTGTACACAATCGCCACGTAGCCACCAACGACCCCACACGGGACTGTATCGTACCCGCTGAAAACCACAAACCATTCACCCCTGGCGAGTTAAACATGATACTTGATTAATTGCCCCCATTGAGAGCCGAGTGCGGTAACACCAAATTCTGGTCGAAAATGGACGAACTAACTGAGGTCCATAATATGCATGTCCGCGACATCTATGTGTTGTGCAAATCCAAGTGCACCAAACCACAATGGCAACGTTTAGATCAAAAATACGACAATGTGTCCTATGTGACCGAGCGCAGATGACAATCAGAAAAGATAGAACTGTTAGTGGCCGCAGTGAAGGTAGCCCTCGGGGCTGGGTTAGCCGATTGGAGCAAGGTCTGCGATGTGACACAGGGCACAAAGGAAACAGTGCAGGAGTATTGCAAACGTAAGTTTCTAGCTTACCAAGAATACAGCGGGTCAGAAAACCCCCACTGTGACTGCTGCTGACACTGGGACCGGTGCTGACACGGACTGGTGATGACACTGGGACTGGTGCTGACACTGCTGGGACTGGTGCTGACACTGCTGGGACTGGTACTGACACTGCTGGGACTGGTGCTGACACTGCTGGGACTGGTGCTGACACTGCTGGGACTGGTGCTTGCACTGCTGGGGCTGGTGCTGACACTGCTGGGGCTGGTGCTGACACTGCTGGGACTGGTGCTGACACTGCTGGGACTGGTGCTTGCACTGCTGGGGCTGGTGCTGACACTGCTGGGACTGGTGCTTGCACTGCTGGGGCTGGTGCTGACACTGCTGGGACTGGTGCTGACACTGTGACTGGTGGAAAAGGAGAGCCCAACTTTCAAGAAATATTCAGTTATTTATCAAACGGGAAATACCCAGATGGAAGAAAGGCTAATTTTCGGAGACAGTGCCAGCGTTTTTTCATTACAGGTAGCTAACTAATGTACAAACACAAGGTACACAAAAAAACGATAAAGGTGAGCCACAAAATAGACACATTCTACCAGTATGTACATCAGTATGTTACTATTTGTTATAATATTAATTAAACTTTTTTTTGTTCATTAACAAAGTTGTATTCAACAAGATAACATATTCAAAACATGTTGTATAGTGAAAAAAATGTGTAATCCCTTGAGAATGATTGTTGTTTTTGAAGTAAAGGAACTCAAACCAGTATGCTTGAAAGAAGGCATCCATTAGCCATAGATTCCAATTTACTGTATTCGTCTGTGTGTGTTTCTGCATGTAGTACTGTTTTATTTGTGTATAGTTAATTTTGGTAATTTTTATTTTTTGTTTGCTTTGTATTTCAACTCCGTATTTTGATATACAGTACATTTGTACGGTTACAGTTTCTATTAGTACATTGTTATGTTAGTTAATTCAGTTCGCTTTAGCTGAAAAACGTTTGGGGAAAATAAAAATGTAATACCATAACTATAAAAAGCAACGTGTTTTGAGCTTGAGAGTGTTTTGAAAGTGACTAGTAGTGTGTTTTGAGTGTAGTACTACACCGGTGTATTGCCTGTGCATGCACTGTTTCAGAGCGGGAGAGTAAACATCAAGGAACAAGTGACTTAGAAAATGATAAAAAAAAAAAATGTAAGCGGCGCGCAAAAATGTGATGTGTCAAAGACAACTTCTGTGTCGATCCCCTGTCTTTTACAATGGTTCCACAAATGGGGGCCCACAAATCTGTTTGGCGCCAGGCCCACAAAAGGTTAATCCGGCCCTGGCTGTGGTAGTTGTAGTTAGAGCTCTGGACTCTGACGGCTGGGTTTAAGCCATATAATGGCTGTTCGTGTACAATATTTGTATGACTCTATAGTACTTTGACAAGGTATTCACCAAAACTATTAACAATAATAATAATAATAATAATAATAATAATAATAATAATAATAATAATAATAACTAGATGGTAACTTTACAAGTAAAGTTGTGGGGGTTGCTTTAGCTCTTTTTGTGGTAGTGGAAGAAGTTTAAAAAGTTTTACTTTTTAAAGCAAAGCAGTTACATACACTCAAAGTTAAATTGAGTAAAATAATTGGTCTGAATACTTTGATAGACTACTATATCAACCTTTTTACTTTGGATTGTGGGGCAGTTAGATCACACATTTCATCAGACATGTACCGTTTGATTGGTAAAAGGTATTTTTGAACTGATTTCAGATTTGAATAGCAGAGAAGTAGAGGAAGACTTTTTGTCTTACTTGTTGGGAAAGTGGTCAAAGTCGCTGATTTGTGTCAAAAGTCACATTGTTTACTAACTGTCTCATGCTTAGAATGTGCTATAATTTGAAATTTCTCAAAGTTCTATGACAGTTAATTCAACAGTGGGAAGTAGCCTACTGAAAGAAGTACCTCTTGATTGGTAAAAGTTATTTCTGTTTTGATTTCATATTTGAATAGCAGATGTGAAAGAGTCGCCCTCACGGCGGTTCGTTGCCCCTTTAAAACATGACCCAACACACACAGGAATGGATTTTTTAAAGCGCGGTTGCGCAATTTTTAATGAAACACAAAAACAAAATAAACAAAACAAACACCTAGCTCTTCTTTGAGCAATAACTAAACAAAACAGGACCCTAAACTAGACAGGACAGCTAAGCTGTTTACCTGTAACAAAACAAAACAAACAGAACAGCACACACACAAAAAAGGCTTCACTCTACCACCTTCTTATTTATTTATTTATTATTTTTTTTTTTTTTCAAAAGTACCCACACACCAGCACAATCGGGCTTCTACAATCTTCAGCAGCCGCCCAGAGCAGACTGACTGCTCGCCTTATAAACCCTGCACCTGGCTCTAATTTTCAATCATAGCCAGGTGCAGGTGATAATTAACAATCAACAAAACAATTAACAAATACAATTAAACAAAACAAAAATGTGCCTTGCGCACATGTTTTTCTGCAGGGAGGTTTTAACCCCCTCCCTGCTGTCTCACACAGAGAAGTAGAGGAAGATGTCATACCCTCTAACTTTTTGTCTAGCTTGTTGGGAAAGTGGTCAAAATTTCAGTTGATTATAGAATGTTAGAGAAAATTTAGTTGATGCGGTTACTACAAAAGCTGTACCACTTGATTGGTAAAAGTTATTTCTGTTTTTTCTATATTTTAGATTTGAATAGCAGAGAAGTAGAGGAAGATTCCATATGCTCTAACTTTTTGTCTTACTTGTTGGGAAAGTGGTCAAAGTAGCTGATCTGTGTCAAAAGTTACATCATTTACAGTAAATAGAATGTTGGAAGTCTGGGAGTTTTTAAACAATGGGGAGCTTTAGAATGTTGAAAAAAGTCCCATTAAAGTGAATGAAGATGGACAAAAAAGGACAAAAAGCTTAATAGTTTAAAAAGTATAAAATATATCAAAAAGCTGTATACAAGCACACTATTCCAGACCGGTCTACACGTTTTAAAGTTTGAATGGCGTTTCTAGCTTAAACAGTGTAAGAGGAGTAGCGTGCCAAAGAAGAAGAAGATGATTTAAAGTGGGGACTCTTGCTTCGCAAGCCGCACTAATAATAATGTGATGTTCCCACCTCTGAACGCTAGATCTCCTTTGAACGTTTACACAGTTTCTCACTCAATTCTAATATTCTTTTGTCAATATAAATCGACGTAGTACAGTACTTCAGGCGGGGGGACGCGGTCGCAGAGGTCCTGGTGCTGCCTAGCGCACAGGCCGGGTCAATAGATGCAAATACACAGCACCATACAGCCAGCTATCCCGGTTTAGCTACACATTTAATGTCATCATAAAAACAGGTACTTGGATTTTTGCTGTGCTGGCGTTAAAACATTCTACATGAAAAAAAAAAAGGTTTATCAAAACGTATTGCAGCTAAATATCACATTGCGCAGGGGGAAAACAACAATATAAATGATAAATTCACTTGACATTGATTCTTACCAAGAGTTGGCTTCTTTAGAAAGAAATGTGTAATTGGTCATAATTTTTTCTCCGTTTCATGTTAGTGCTGCACTGTAAACCAGAGTACAGAGTAACTTGGGAAACTGACTAATGAGAAACGTCTTTGTGGCTCGAATTTTACATACCGCAGTGTCTGTACAGCCCGAGATCACAGTAATGTGAGGAAATTAAAAACAATATATATATAATCAATTTTACACGCTTAAAAAATAAAGTGGGGACGTTTTTTTATCTTTTTTTTCGTCTTCACAATGAAGAATTGAGCCGATTTCTACAGAGGCGGCTGCCTCAATGGACGCTATGCGCCTGCTAGCACTGATACCCAGGGAACGTTGTACACCCAGGATTGTTGCACCCACTCAGACCAGGAGGTGCTCTGCACCTGCTCCACCGACTCTATGGCCAGCCTCACCAGGTTCGAGCTCACAGTCACTGATCAACCCTGGCATATTGAACTGTTACAAATGAATGAAGCAATGTGGTGTATTGCAGGGCCTAATAACTCAATAGAGATAAACGGGAAGGTTTGCCCCGTCGTGCCATACTTACCGTTGGGGGGCGCCGTCTCTACTGCACACCCCCTCCGAGGTAATCTGACCTGGGATCCTTCATGGCACCACAGCAATGATGAACTGATTCAGGGGCTGACTGCATTAGAGGAAGAAATAAAGAAAATGGTGGCAGAAGCCAAACAACACATACACCATGCCCAAATGCAATACATCCACATCACCGACACACTTCAGCAAGTAGACCAAGGGTATCGAACAGCAGAAGTCCAGGCGGTGGTCGTCAAGAGCGCGATACTTCCATTCCTGTTGGTGCTAGTGCTATATAAGAAACTCCGCTCTAAGCTTAGAACATTACAAATTTTGTACTTGACCATTCGGGCTCGGGAACCACTTGCAGGGGAAGGTCGTTGTTAACTAACTTGTATATATGTGTGTGTTATGTCCTTGTCAATTCAGGCACGTCCCGGAACAACAAACCAACTTCAGGTGTCCTGACCTCGACTGCCCACCCTGGGAGGAGCACCAATGTAACTTGCAGTTTCTACCCGCTTCTGTGCTCATGTTGCCTTGCTGCTGAAATCTGTCCAGGGCCCCGGGAACTCCCAGCCCGTCGCTTCACTCCTCCCATGGGATGGACCATCGACAGGAGGGACCTGAGTCGAAATTTAAGTTTGTACGCTTTGCATAAGTAAAGGAACTAGTAAGTAAATGACCTCATGTATTCCCATGAAGAGCTTTAAGTAATCCTGCTGTATTTTTGACATAAGGTATTGAAGTGTTTGAGATGTTTTGTAGTTATCCCCCTTGGCACTCGCCCATTAGGGCTGTAACTCAGATCCAGGGTTCGGGTCCGACCCTCGACCGTAAGAAGTTTTATTCCCCCAAATAGGGTTTAAACCTTTTGGAGGAATAACAGGAGGGACTGAAGTAGGGATTATAAGCTTAACAAACTAACAATTAACTAGGGTGTGTATATAGACATTACACCAGCTGCAGCCACCAGATAACATGTGATGGGAAAAACACTAGGAGCCGAAACCAACCGCGGGCTGTGTACCTGATAAGCTGCATGCAAGGACAGAGGGAGAACACCGGAGCCAAGAACAGAACTTTTAGAAAGTTTGTCTTAGACAGCCCCTGCGGCAGAAGCAGCACCAATCACCAAGTGACAAATGGACTTACACATCTATGCAGCAAACTTTAACCAATAAGTGGTACTAATCGTGCAATTATAATGAGGTATAAATAACGTTGCAAACTGTTGTTCTGAGAGTTTACCCTGTGAAATTTCACTTGTGTAACCTCCCAGGCTCATGATTAAAGCTTTTCCTTAATACAAAGACAAGTCATTTATATGGATTACCTGTAAGATAATAGGGTTTTCAATCAAATATAAGATAGTAGTTATACACGTAATTGATGCTGCTTGCCATATATACAGTAAGCTTGCATTTCAGCTAAATGCTGCCAGTTAGAAGAACTGCAGTTGACTTAAGCAAAACAAAGCTTTATTTAACAGTCATTGTTCCAAGCAAGTCACAGTCACATTTTAGGCTATTCACACATTGTCAAATGGTTTCTGTTAACACAGTGCATGAATGCCACCTGATGAACCTTCAAAGGTTTGTACCTTCGAATTCCTGGCTAGCGAACTAACCTTTGAACATAGCCCTACTTTAAATATATTATTCACAAACTAGATTTACAGCAATCTGGAAGATGTAGTTTTTCATTCTCATTTCAACAGCAATACCTAAATCATTTTTTAATGCCTACCTTATATTCCAGGGTAAAGACTGTGTACTATTCAGGTCCTATGTATCTCCCTTCTACGATTTGACCCAATAGTCCTCCACAAGCTTAATTTCCACATAAACTCCTCCTGAAACAAGGGTGTTCTGTTACTGTGTGGCAGTGGTATAGTGGTAAATAAAAAGTAGGTAAACGCCCCTGTTTAGTGGAGTTGAACAGATACAGTGCCTTGCGAAAGTATTCGGCCCCCTTGAACTTTGCGACTTTTTGCCACATTTCAGGCTTCAAACATAAATGTAATTTTTTGTGAAGAATCAACAACAAGTGGGACACAATCATGAAGTGGAACGAAATTTATTGGATATTTCAAACTTTTTTAACAAATAAAAAACTGAAAAATTGGGCGTGCAAAATTATTCAGCCCCCTTAAGTTAATACTTTGTAGCGCCACCTTTTGCTGCGATTACAGCTGTAAGTCGCTTGGGGTATGTCTCTATCAGTTTTGCACATCGAGAGACTGAAATTTTTGCCCATTCCTCCTTGCAAAACAGCTCGAGCTCAGTGAGGTTGGATGGAGAGTATTTGTGAACAGCAGTTTTCAGTTCTTTCCACAGATTCTCGATTGGATTCAGGTCTGGACTTTGACTTGGCCATTCTAACACCTGGATATGTTTATTTGTGAACCATTCCATTGTAGATTTTGCTTTATGTTTTGGATCATTGTCTTGTTGGAAGACAAATCTCCGTCCCAGTCTCAGGTCTTTTGCAGACTCCATCAGGTTTTCTTCCAGAATGGTCCTGTATTTGGCTCCATCCATCTTCCCATCAATTTTAACCATCTTCCCTGTCCCTGCTGAAGAAAAGCAGGCCCAAACCATGATGCTGCCACCACCATGTTTGACAGTGGGGATGGTGTGTTCAGGGTGATGAGCTGTGTTGCTTTTACGCCAAACATAACGTTTTGCATTGTTGCCAAAAAGTTCGATTTTGGTTTCATCTGACCAGAGCACCTTCTTCCACATGTTTGGTGTGTCTCCCAGGTGGCTTGTGGCAAACTGTAAACGACACTTTTTATGGATATCTTTAAGAAATGGCTTTCTTCTTGCCACTCTTCCATAAAGGCCAGATTTGTGCAGTATACGACTGATTGTTGTCCTATGGACAGAGTCTCCCACCTCAGCTGTAGATCTCTGCAGTTCATCCAGAGTGATCATGGGCCTCTTGGCTGCATCTCTGATCAGTCTTCTCCTTGTATGAGCTGAAAGTTTAGAGGGACGGCCAGGTCTTGGTAGATTTGCAGTGGTCTGATACTCCTTCCATTTCAATATTATCGCTTGCACAGTGCTCCTTGGGATGTTTAAAGCTTGGGAAATCTTTTTGTATCCAAATCCGGCTTTAAACTTCTCCACAACAGTATCTCGGACCTGCCTGGTGTGTTCCTTGTTCTTCATGATGCTCTCTGCGCTTTAAACGGACCTCTGAGACTATCACAGTGCAGGTGCATTTATACGGAGACTTGATTACACACAGGTGGATTCTATTTATCATCATTAGTCATTTAGGTCAACATTGGATCATTCAGAGATCCTCACTGAACTTCTGGAGAGAGTTTGCTGCACTGAAAGTAAAGGGGCTAAATAATTTTGCACGCCCAATTTTTCAGTTTTTTATTTGTTAAAAAAGTTTGAAATATCCAATAAATTTCGTTCCACTTCATGATTGTGTCCCACTTGTTGTTGATTCTTCACAAAAAATTACAGTTTCATATCTTTATGTTTGAAGCCTGAAATGTGGCAAAAGGTCGCAAAGTTCAAGGGGGCCGAATACTTTCGCAAGGCACTGTATATATATATATATATATATATATATATATATATATATATATATATATATATATATATATATATATATATACACACACACATACACACACACAACATTGTTACATTTTAAAGCATTATATAAAATACATTGTAAGAGGGGGGTGATATCTATTTAATTTAAAAAAATGGTAAAGAACAAATAAAAAATAATAATGTGCAATTTAGTACCAGCATAATTTAAATTACTTAAATTACTCTTCACAAAATAAATCTGTACAGATTTCAGTTATTTGCCTTATTTTTCTCTTTCATACAGACTCTTTTTCAAAGGCCTCACACTGGGATCTTGCAAGTGCCACCACTGAGGTATTCACTGTTTCTAAAGCATTAAGAGCTGCATCAATGAGGTCTTCAGGTCTTTTTTTTGGTTTGTTTTTTAGGAGTTGGTGCTGGAGATGATGCTCTCTGAGAAGAGGTCCCACACTCTGCCTCTTCTGTTGACAACTGAGAGTCTTCATACACCCCCTTGTTCATTACTAAGAACTAACTCTTGGCTAACTCTGGGCTCATACACATCTGCTAAAAATGACAGTCTTTTGTAGTAGCACCATTTAACTGTATAGCCATCACTTCCACTTCCATTCTGCATGCTCTTCCATTTGGCTTTTATTTCTGTATAATAATAAGCAATTTTGTATATTAAATACGGTAACTAAATGAGTGCATATGGGGCCTATGAGTTGCAATGGTTGCAGTGGTGTACATTAATATTATGTTAAATAGTTTGTAATGAACATCTATTGACAATGTACCATGTTGGGTAATTGGATCTAAGGAACATTCACAAATTGATATACCGGTATATAAAATTGGGGTGAAAGTTCTTAATAAGCTTACTCTTATTAAGACAAACTTTTAAACCGATAGCTAGCGTTGTAAAGTAAAACTCTGTTTTCACAAAGAAATAAACATACCAGTAAACATGACTCCTCTGCACCTAATTGTGGAGTAGTGGTTAGGGCTCTGGACTCTTGACCGGAGGGTTGTGGGTTCAATCCCTGGTGAGGGGACACTGCTGTTGTACCCTTGAGCAAGGTACTTTACCTAGATTGCTCCAGTAAAAACCCAACTGTATAAATGGGTAATTGCATGTGAAATAATGTATAATGTGATATCTTGTAACAATTGTAAGTCGCCCTGGATAAGGGCGTCTGCTAAGAAATAAATAATAATAATTCAGTCAGCACCTAATTGCCCTGCCAAACACACCATTTCATTACTTATTTTGTCTCTGTTGTGGTAATCAGCACATTTAGCGTTCCCAGAAATGTTTTTTTTTTCCTGAAAACATGATCATAAGTTTACATATATGTAATATATAACACTTATTTATTAAATATCTCACATGGGTCATATATGAATGAAACTGATGGGTAAAACTTTTTTTTTAACGTTAATTATCTCAATCAGACCAGTGCACACCGCCAACCGGTCATTATGTTATGAACATTCAATAATTAAGGACTATTAAGGCATTGTTTGTGAATGATGCGCAATCATCGAGATTCTCGAGTGTGCCATCTAGTGATTAAAACTGTTACATTTATGTTGTTTTCTGCATTTAACAAGATGCGGTATGAACTAGAGAATTATGAACTCCAAAAGCTCCATTAGTCAGGGTATGTACACGCGTTGTATTTATGGCGACGTTTACTCAAAGTCTTTTAAAAATAATATTTGGTCATATATTTTTTTAATAACGTAATTATTTTGTATTGTCAGTTGTTTGTCACGCTCTCCCACTAGCGCCGCATTGTTTTCGGTTCAAGTGTTTTTAATGAAGATTAATTTATAATAACGTCCGAATAAATTTCCATACAATTATTTATTTATTTGACACACAAGACAACGTGGTACATAAGTTACACGGTTTACAAGTTTCAAAATGCATACAAGAGATAGCTAATTCTACGTTACAGTGTAAAATTACGTAACTTGGTCCAGTTACAAATGGAATTGTCTGTATCTTCATTGTGTTGGCAAGCTTTTTCTGGTGAATTGATGCTTGACTTACAGTAATACGAAGTGCAGGCCTACTGAACTTATTTGGGCTTTACATCAGAGGGTCCCAGATGAGGATTCCATAAAATATTTTGGAAAGAATAAACGGCGATTTGCTGATTTATCAAATGAATCACAGCATAAAGTAGCAAACTTACACATTTAAAACACAGTGGTGTAATTTAAAGTGAACCTGCTTCTTAAATTACCTTGAAACCAATAAATGATTACATTTTCTCTTACACTGTCCCAAATCGGTTTTCCAGCCGCCATTAATTTAAATTTAAAAATAGTGAAGCGAGCGAAGTCACATGATTTATTCTCTTGGTGACGTCATGAAAAATCAAACTCGTTTTGATACAGAAAAGTGGCTTGAAAACAAGTCTCCCAGTCTCCTGAAACTTGGTTTCAAGCCACTATTGCTGAAAAAGTGGCTTTGTGTTCCCAGAGCTTTAGGGAGAAGGTTCCTAGAGCGGGATCTCCATTATACTTAGGTGACCATATGGCCCCGTTCAGCGGGACAGTTTGGGACAGTTCAGGCTTTTCAACTCACAACCCAATGCATTCTGGTAAGCGTAGTCCTGCTTCTCTTACCAGAATACACTGGGTTGACAGGTAAAACGTACCAGAATGCATTGGGTTGTGAGTTGAAAAGCCTGAACTGTCCCAAACCGTCACGCTGAACATGGAGCCATATGGTCACCTTACTTATCGTGGGAGCAGCGCTCTGCCAGTGTTTCACCAGCTTTTGTTTTGTTAGCTGTTTTGTCCACTGTGTTTGTTTTGCCTTTTTGTAATTTATTAGTTTCATGCACACTTGTACCATGTTTCCATGAACCACAGAACACGGGAACCTGCTCAAGTTGCCCCCCCCCCCCCCCCCATGATAAGTTGGGTAACTCGGAAAAGCATGTAAATGCCTCCTTTTTTGAAGGACAACTCAAGTTCTAAGAGAATTCAGACCAATTCGAGCACACTCCAGTCGACTCAAGTTGGCTGCTTATGGAAACGAGATAGTGGGTGTATGTCCTCCTGGACCAGGGCTACCATTACTTGTACACTAGTGGTAGCTGCCTGTAAACTGCAATAAAACCTGGACACCTGAAAACCGTTTTCAACTTCAACCTCTGGGTCAATCAGCAAATACCCACAAAGCAGTGGTGTTGGTCGAGAGTATACACAGGTAAATGGCGTGTACCCACTTTTAATTTGGGCAATATAGCGTTTACCCACTTCTAGATAAGGGATATAGAGTTTACTCATTTCTTCTGTCCTGTGATATGCAAATCCTGGGTTATAGACAAGATAATTTAACAGTGAACGTCTGTGTTGTGTTGCGGAGCGTGAGACTGACAGCTAAGAGCTCTCAATCAGAACTGTGGCGTAAGCAGGGGTGTGTGGTCACTGGACTGCGTGTTGTCTTTGTGTGAGTGTTTGTCACAAAGACGGCCAGAGTGGGTGGCGTCAGACCAGAAAGGAATTCAAACACAGACAGACGGTGGTGATGATGAGCTGAGTGCAATGGCTGCACTCAGCGTTTATTAACAAATAAAAGGTTTAAACAATGGAATACAAAACAGGACACGGCACTTGACGCCAAAATAAACAGACAGACAAAACGACTAAACACTTAACAAACGGTGCACGGAGACAAACAAACACGGTGAGTACAAAACACTTATAATTATGATTTAACACTATTTAGTTTCTCCTCTCTCTCTCACCCGTTCTCCTCTTCCGAACACCCAACCCTGACTGACTAAAAATGTGCCTATTTATACTGTTGTGCTGGGATTCAATTACTAATTAATTATTCACTTGAATCCCAGCACGTGAATTAATTCTGTGCAACCCCGTGCTCACATATTACATTTAACCAGCACGTGAAGTGATTTGTGCTCTCCTCGTGCCTAAATACAAATCTACACTTTAAATACACGTGAAACACAGACCCGTTTATATCCCGTGTACCAATCTATACACCAACATTAACATACGCACGCATATACACAACACAGAACACACAAATGCACACAGGGGCGGGGCACTTTGCCACATATACCCCCCCTTGTGCGCAGCACACATGGCCTCAACGGCCACCTCCCCCCTTAAATACCCAGCAGTCCAGGCCAAAGTCTCGGGCTGGGAAGGGAGGCTTCAGTGGGCCCATGGCTGGCCATGCTGTCAGCACCCCTGCCGGTAGTGGCACGGCTGACAGCATGCTGGTCCCGTCCTGCAGCGAAAAAGCTGCGGGGGCAGGTGGTCTCCAGACCTCGTCCCCCTTCTTCGTGGCCGGCAGCTCCCCTTTCTGGGGCTCCGGCCACCGTACTCCCTGTGGAGGTACGGGCAGCAGAGGCAGCTCCAGCTCCTCTGCTCCGGGCGGTGGCGGAGGCAGAGGCAGCTCCAGCTCCTCTGCTCCGGGCGGTGGTGGAGGCAGAGGCAGCTCCAGCTCCTCTGCTCCGGGCGGTGGCGGAGGCAGAGGCAGCTCCAGCTCCTCTGCTCCTGGCGGTGGTGGAGGCAGAGGCAGCTCCAGCTCCTCTGCTCCTGGCGGTGGTGGAGGCAGAGGCAGCTCCAGCTCCTCTGCTCCTGGCGGTGGTGGAGGCAGAGGCAGCTCCAGCTCCTCTGCTCCTGGCGGTGGTGGAGGCAGAGGCAGCTCCAGCTCCTCTGCTCCTGGCGGTGGTGGAGGCAGAGGCAGCTCCAGCTCCTCTGCTCCTGGCGGTGGTGGAGGCAGAGGCAGCTCCAGCTCCTCTGCTCCTGGCGGTGGTGGAGGCAGAGGCAGCTCCAGCTCCTCTGCTCCTGGCGGTGGTGGAGGCAGAGGCAGCTCCAGCTCCTCTGCTCCTGGCGGTGGTGGAGGCAGAGGCAGCTCCAGCTCCTCTGCTCCTGGCGGTGGTGGAGGCAGAGGCAGCTCCAGCTCCTCTGCTCCTGGCGGTGGTGGAGGCAGAGGCAGCTCCAGCTCCTCTGCTCCTGGTGGTGGTGGAGGCAGAGGCAGCTCCAGCTCCTCTGCTCCTGGCGGTGCTGGCTCCCTCTGCTGTGGCGGCTGGGCATGTGCGCGCCGTGCTGCCTTCAGCAGCATAGCGAGAGGCTGCTGGGGGACACCAGCATCCTGCCCTTCTCCCCCCCAAAAATTTTCAGGGGGTTGAGCCTGTAACCCCTCCCCTTCCGGCTCTTGGGGCTGAACCAGCAGGCATTTTCCCTCTGCTGGTGGCTTGGGTCCCAGGGCTGTGGAAGCCCCGACTTGCCTCCCTTTGGGCTGTGGACGCACCGACTCCTCCCTTTTGGGCTGTGGACGCACCGACTCCTCCCTTTTGGGCTGTGGACGCACCGACTCCTCCCTTTTGGGCTGTGGACGCACCGACTCCCCCCTCTTGGGCTGTGGACGTTCGGGCTCCCCCCACTCAGGCGTAGGACGTTCGGGCTCCTCCCACTCAGGCGTAGGACGTTCGGGCTCCTCCCACTCAGGCGTAGGATGTTCGGGCTCCTCCCCCTCAGGCGTAGGATGTTCGGGCTCCTTCCACTCAGGCGTAGGACGTTCAGGCTCCTCCCATTTGGGCTGTGGACGCTCAGGCTCCTCCCGCTTGGGCTGTGGACGCTCAGGCTCCTCCCCATAACTGCGGAAGGGACAGTGGGCGAACAGGTGATCCTGGTCGCAGAGGAGGCACCCCGGCTATGGCTTGTTACATCGCCGTGGATGCCTGGCCCTTAGGCGGCACTCCTCCTCCCTGTCCTTCACCTCTTTATCCGTCTCTGCCTCCCGCTTGGGCTGTGAAGGCAAAACCAGCAGGCATTCACCCTCTGCTGGTGGAGATGGGGACAGCAGGTACTCACCCTCTGCTGGTGGAGATGGGGACAGCAGGTACTCACCCTCTGCTGGTGGAGATGGGGACAGCAGGTACTCCTCTGCTGGTGGTCCTGCTACCTGGGCTGCTGTTCCATTTATGGTTGCCTCCAGGTAGCTGAGGACAAACTCCACACCTTCCTCCAAGGTGTTTGGGGTGTGTTCCTCCTGATATGCCTCCCATCTCTCACAGTCCATCATCCACAGAGCCCGGACGACCATGGGCAGAGACTGGGCCTCCAGCCCAGCATTCTCCAGGAACCAGCCCCGCAGTTTGATGGCGTCTTCTGCCATTGACTTTTTTTCTTCTTTTTTTTTTTCCCCCAAAAACAATATTTGAAATCCTTTATATATATATATATATTTTTTTTTTTTTTTTTTTTTTTTTTAAATCCAGACCCCTCCTGGTCTGACGCTTGGAGGCGCGGCTATCCCACGATGACACCACGTGTCACAAAGACGGCCGGAGTGGGTGGCGTCAGACCGGAAGCAGGAAGGAATTCAAACACAGACAGACGGTGGTGATGATGAGCTGAGTGCAATGGCTGCACTCAGCGTTTATTAACAAATAAAAGGTTTAAACAATGGAATACAAAACAGGACACGGCACTTGACGCCAAAATAAACAGACAGACAAAACGACTAAACACTTAACAAACGGTGCACGGAGACAAACAAACACGGTGAGTACAAAACACTTATAATTATGATTTAACACTATTTAGTTTCTCCTCTCTCTCTCACCCGTTCTCCTCTTCCGAACACCCAACCCTGACTGACTAAAAATGTGCCTATTTATACTGTTGTGCTGGGATTCAATTACTAATTAATTATTCACTTGAATCCCAGCACGTGAATTAATTCTGTGCAACCCCGTGCTCACATATTACATTTAACCAGCACGTGAAGTGATTTGTGCTCTCCTCGTGCCTAAATACAAATCTACACTTTAAATACACGTGAAACACAGACCCGTTTATATCCCGTGTACCAATCTATACACCAACATTAACATACGCACGCATATACACAACACAGAACACACAAATGCACACAGGGGCGGGGCACTTTGCCACAGTGTTCTGTGATTGTTTTTTTATGTTCTGTTAACATTTGTTGTTAGGCACACTGGACCTGCAGGGCGATGCTAGAAGCCTTCATCCTAGCCCACAAAAGAACGCTTACAGAACACAGTACCCAAGAACAATGGGGGCCATTACTATGGGGGGGGGGGGGGGGGGGAGCGGCTCTGGTTGGCTGAGATTCAATAACAATGTACAGTGCCTTGCGAAAGTATTCGGCCCCCTTGAACTTTGCGACCTTTTGCCACATTTCAGGCTTCAAACATATAGATATGAAACTGTAATTTTTTGTGAAGAATCAACAACAAGTGGGACACAATCATGAAGTGGAACGAAATTTATTGGATATTTCAAACTTTTTTAACAAATAAAAAACTGAAAAATTGGGCGTGCAAAATTATTCAGCCCCTTTACTTTCAGTGCAGCAAACTCTCTCCAGAAGTTCAGTGAGGATCTCTGAATGATCCAATGTTGACCTAAATGACTAATGATGATAAATAGAATCCACCTGTGTGTAATCAAGTCTCCGTATAAATGCACCTGCACTGTGATAGTCTCAGAGGTCCGTTTAAAGCGCAGAGAGCATCATGAAGAACAAGGAACACACCAGGCAGGTCCGAGATACTGTTGTGGAGAAGTTTAAAGCCGGATTTGGATACAAAAAGATTTCCCAAGCTTTAAACATCCCAAGGAGCACTGTGCAAGCGATAATATTGAAATGGAAGGAGTATCAGACCACTGCAAATCTACCAAGACCTGGCCGTCCCTCTAAACTTTCAGCTCATACAAGGAGAAGACTGATCAGAGATGCAGCCAAGAGGCCCATGATCACTCTGGATGAACTGCAGAGATCTACAGCTGAGGTGGGAGACTCTGTCCATAGGACAACAATCAGTCGTATACTGCACAAATCTGGCCTTTATGGAAGAGTGGCAAGAAGAAAGCCATTTCTTAAAGATATCCATAAAAAGTGTCGTTTACAGTTTGCCACAAGCCACCTGGGAGACACACCAAACATGTGGAAGAAGGTGCTCTGGTCAGATGAAACCAAAATCGAACTTTTTGGCAACAATGCAAAATGTTATGTTTGGCGTAAAAGCAACACAGCTCATCACCCTGAACACACCATCCCCACTGTCAAACATGGTGGTGGCAGCATCATGGTTTGGGCCTGCTTTTCTTCAGCAGGGACAGGGAAGATGGTTAAAATTGATGGGAAGATGGATGGAGCCAAATATAGGACCATTCTGGAAGAAAACCTGATGGAGTCTGCAAAAGACCTGAGACTGGGACGGAGATTTGTCTTCCAACAAGACAATGATCCAAAACATAAAGCAAAATCTACAATGGAATGGTTCACAAATAAACATATCCAGGTGTTAGAATGGCCAAGTCAAAGTCCAGACCTGAATCCAATCGAGAATCTGTGGAAAGAACTGAAAACTGCTGTTCACAAATGCTCTCCATCCAACCTCACTGAGCTCGAGCTGTTTTGCAAGGAGGAATGGGCAAAAATTTCAGTCTCTCGATGTGCAAAACTGATAGAGACATACCCCAAGCGACTTACAGCTGTAATCGCAGCAAAAGGTGGCGCTACAAAGTATTAACTTAAGGGGGCTGAATAATTTTGCACGCCCAATTTTTCAGTTTTTTATTTGTTAAAAAAGTTTGAAATATCCAATAAATTTCGTTCCACTTCATGATTGTGTCCCACTTGTTGTTGATTCTTCACAAAAAATTACAGTTTCATATCTTTATGTTTGAAGCCTGAAATGTGGCAAAAGGTCGCAAAGTTCAAGGGGGCCGAATACTTTCGCAAGGCACTGTATATATATATATATACAGTGCCTTGCAAAAGTATTCAGACCCCTGACCAATTCTCTCATATTACTGAATTACAAATGGTACATTGAAATTTCGTTCTGTTTGATATTTTATTTTAAAACACTGAAACTCAAAATCAATTATTGTAAGGTGACATTGGTTTTATGTTTTTAAGAAAAATAAAAAACTGAAATATCTTGCTTGTGTAAGTATTCAACCCCTGTGCTGTGGAAGCTCCCAGTTTACACCGATGAAAGAAATTGCCCTAACGAGGACACAATTACCTTACCATTGGCCTCCACCTGTGAACCATTAAAGTTGCTGTCACATTTTCTGGATAAAAACCCCACTGTTGAAGGATCATTGGTCAGGCTGTGAATCTGAAGGAAAATGAAGACCAACGAGCATTCTACAGAAGTTAGAGATAAAGTAATACAAATGCATAGATTAGGGAAAGGGTACAAAATAATATCCAAGTGTTTGGATATCCCAGTGAGCACAGTTGGATCAATAATCAGGAAGTGGAAGCTGCATCACACCACCCAGGCACTGCCAAGAAAAGGCCGTCCCTCAAACAAGAAGGAGACTTGTGAGAGAAGCCACAGAGAGGCCAACAATCACTTTGAAGGAGCTACAGAGTTCAGTGGCTGGGAGTGGAGTAATGGTGCACTAGTCAACCATATCAAGAGCTCTGCATAACACTGGCCTGTATGGGAGGGTGGCAAGAAAGAAGCCGTTACTCAAAAAGTACCATCTGAAAGCACGTCTGGAGTTTGCCAGAAAGCATAAGAGTGACCCAGCTGCGATGTGGGAAAAGGTTTTGTGGTCAGATGAGACCAAGATAGAGCTTTTTGGCCAAAACTCAAAGCGCTATGTGTGGCGCAAACCTAACACTGCCCATGCCTCAAGACACACCATCCCTACAGTGAAGTATGGTGGTGGCAGCATCATGCTGTGGGGATGCTTCTCATCAGCAGGGACTGGGCATCTTGTTAAAATTGAAGGAAGAATGGATGGAGCAAAATACAGGGAAATACTGCAAGAGAACCTGCTTCAGTCTTTCAACAGGACAATGATCCCAAGCACAAGGCCAAAGCAACATTGGAGTGGCTCAAGAACAAAAAGGTGAATGTCCTACGGTGGCCCAGTCAAAGTCCTGATCTCAATCCCATTGAGAATCTGTGGCACTATTTGAAAATTGCGGTCCACAAGCGTCGTCCAACCAACCTGAACAACCTGGAGCAAATCTGCCAAGAATGGGCCAGAATCACTCCGACACTGTGTGCAAAGCTGGTACATACTTACCCCAAAAGACTTAAAGCTGTTATTGCAGCGAAAGGTGGCTCTACCAAATATTAATGTGGGGGGGTTGAATACTTATGCAAGCAAGATATTTCAGTTTTTTATTTTTCTTAAAAATATTTCCCAACATAAAACCAATGTCACCTTACAATAACTGATTTTGAGTTTCAGTGTTTTAAAATAAAATATCAAACAGAACGAAATTTCAATGTACCATTTGTAATTCAGTAATATGATTTCCATTACACGAGAGTAGATGTTAAAACTTCATGCTGATTTGAACTCGGCTCTCGCCAAGATAAGCACCAACTAAGACGTAGCTTTACAGTAAACTAATGTGATCCATATGTGTCTCCATCCATTTACGTTTCCTTCCATATGATGATGTAGATATCCTTCTGTTTGGTGTTAATGGCTGAAGTGTAATGCTGGCTCCAGGGATCAGCTTATTTTGCCTCCCTGGCGCATCAGCACACACAACGGCTGCGATGCTGGCTCCGGGGATCAACCACAGTGCGGCCTCCCCAGTGCATCAGCATGACAACCGTCTGGATTGAGCTAAGTAGGGTACATCTCTGGGGTTTTCAAGTGGGCACCTTCCATCCTCAGTGTTTCGTCGACTAGCCCACGAATTGGTCAGGGGTCTGAATACTTTTGCAAGGCACTTATATATATAATTGAAAAGAAAAATTACTATAAATATGTAATACACTACATATTGATTAAAAATAAAATTATTACAGAATTTTCTTTACATTTCTACTCGGTTCAGATGGCATTTAGCTGCCAACTAACGGATCCAGTAGGAGAATTGAAGAACTTCTTATATTCTTCCCTAACCTCCTTGGCAGGACCAGCAGCATGGTTGCAGTGAGTTCTGCTAAGAGAGTGCATTGATTCGAGGACTGGGTCATTTCTCCAGGAACCAGGGATGATTTGGCCAGTCTCAAGGTTGTTGCAGTCAATGCTGCCTCGTGGAGTGTATAGGCTTCTTGCAGCTGGGGTACTTCTTAGGAAATTATGTAAAGCACATGCTGCTAAGGTAATGTGTTCAGCTTTTTCGGGAGAGAGGGCAATGGCTTTCCTGAACACACGCCATTAGGTATGGTTTCAACCCAAATGCTTCATCAGCCACTATAACGTATGGACCCTGGGTCTCTCTCCTAGGTAGAACTTGTGCTGATGGAATGTGCAGCGCACAGTTCTCTAAAGCAGAACGCAGTCCACATTTCCCCCACACACCTCCATCGCTCATGCGACCATTTGTGCCCAGATCCACATATATAAAGTTAAGGTCAGCATCCACAAGAGCCATTAACACCACTGAATGACTACCCTTATAATTATAAAAAATGACCCTGAATTTGGTGTCGGTTCTATCACAGTGTGCTTGCTGTCAAGCGCACCAATGCAGTGGAGAAACTGCCACAGTTCAGTAAACCTTGTGCTGATGGTTTTCCAGTCCTCTTCAGCTTCAGGAATTTTCAAGAAAATTATACATTGATAAATTGCTTTGCAAGTTTCAGTTACTATGTTTGAAATAGTCTTACGGCTAACCCTAAAAGAAAATTCCAAAGACCAAAATTTTCACCAGTCGCCAGAAACTGCAATGTGATTGTGAGATGTTCACCCGGTGAGACGGCTTCACGCATTCCGGTGTTTTTTTTTGTTTTTTTTTTTATCATCAGGCCTTCTACCATCTGAAGTAAATCTCTGAAAGTACTCTGGTCCATTCTGATCAACTTTTATAACCACATCCATCCTCCTCAGACAGCTATCTTACCAGAGTACTGTAGCAGCCTTTTTCTTTTCTGCGTAATAGCCACTGTCTTGCCCATTTTCTCCTTTTATTTTTTTTTCTGTTGGAGCAGTGCTCCAGCAGTAATGAAAACTGAAGAAATTACTACTGCACTTTCAGTGTCCATCTTGCTGCTATGGTTTCTTTTAACTGAATATTTTCATTATCCAATCAAATTACATGTCTTGCCTTTTAAAAACTGTCTTGTGATTAGTTGGAATGTCACCACAAGTCTCCCCAAGTCTCCACAGGTGTGCCATGCTGTGGCTTGAAACCTAGTCTCCTGAAATGAGGTTCCAAGCCACAAACTGGCTTTGTGTTCCCAGGGCTTCACACACTCTAAATAAAAGTTGTGTGGGATTAAAATCCCCTAAATTAATCCCTTTTCTGAAGTCCAAGGATCCTGGTTACACACAGGGTGGTCCTCGGTTTTGGTTCACTCACTCTGGATTTACACAGTCATGAGGCTTTCAGCTGGTAAAGAAAGCAGAGGCTTTTCAGCTCCTTTTTAAAGGCATGTGGCCAAGGTTAATTGATATTCAGTTAGTCAATAAACACCTGGCCACATGCTGGTTAGGCAAGGAAGGAATTCTAACCATCTAGCCCTGCCAAATCTAACACAAACTTAATTTGCTAAAACTTTCAAATTAAACACATTTCCATTATTCATGTCCCCTTCTATTTTTTATTTAACATATATTCTGGACAGCAATTTCATCATCACTTAGTAAGTATCCATCAATTACACAGACGTTTTTACTTTTGCATTTCTTTCCTGGTGCACCGTTTTTATAGAAACAAAAATAAAAACACTGCTCACAGGGCCAAAATAAAGGTTTGCACAAAAGCAAATCACGAACACGGACACCAAATAAACAGTATTGTGCTGGTGCTTCCAGCACGCGTAGCAATTGTCATCTTTTTACTTTCTGTTTTTTTTTTTTCGCTATCTCTGGCTCTCTCTCACATATACATTCCTCCCCTCGAACACCTACCACAGACACACACAGATATGTTTATATACATGTGGCCATCTCCGAATTAACTACCGGCAATCGAAACAGTGAATTATATTTCCAGATTCAACACGTATCATTGTTTATCCCTAACATAATACTGTGTTTAACTATAATCACACAGGGCATCTATTGTAGAATGTGAGCACAGTAGCTGAATTAATTTGTTTTTTAACCATGAAAAAACAACAACATTGCTTGTAAATAAAATCAGAGGGGGTTGGGTTTAACCCTCAAAATAGATTTCATGATATATTAACAAGAAACTTTCAAAGTCTGAAAGTCACCAGTTTTTGTTTGGGTGCTTAAAAAAAGTGAGGGAGACGCATGTGGGGATGGAGGGCAATGCTACAGAAGGTCCCAACTCCCAAGGGAAGGCAGAGCTATCTGGTATGTCTTGTTGTCTGCTATAGGTGGTGCTCTGATGAACATACAATGTCTGAAAAATGAGTTCCCCTAATGAAAAGCAATGTTAGACCAATACTGTAAACTTTTGATAAAATACACTTTCAATGTAATGAATTAAATGTGTAAATTGACACACTAACACTGTCTAAACTCCTTAACATATTCTAAACTTCTTAGTGTCTTAATTGACAACAGTATTGGAGGTACTCCCTTGCCCTTTATCACTGCCTGGCACTGGAAGAAGCATATCTCCAAAACTCAATCAGAAATGTTGAGGTCAAACTAAAAGTAAGTAAAGTGGACAACGTTTTGGCTAATTCATTAGTCTTAGTTTCTTAGAATTTGCCAAAAAAAACTACTAGCACCCTTTTATATGAAAAAATCACTGTTAATGTTACAAAATAAGTAAGAAATAACCATTAAAGCACACATTTAAAAAAATCTAACCATATAGATTTAAAGCAATATTATACTAAAATATAATAATGTAGCATGATAATAGGATTCTGCATGTGCATGTCCATGATGTAACCGATTATAGAAATAGCTTTAGCAGAATGTGATTGAAGGCCACGTATATTGTCATAGCCAGGGCACAAGTAAACAGTGAGGGAACCATGAAGAGACCTCATTAAAATAAAAAAAATATATCAGAATGCCTTCTAGCGCATTCAATCATGTACAAACTTCAGCTAGTACATGGCAGGTTGCTGTAAAGCTATGGTGTAACCATGCTTTGTGGGAGATGCATCCAGGGATCTTTTAATCTAACTGTTTTCCCATGCAATCTAGAAATCTAATTCAGCAGTCTATGCCTGTCTGGATTCATTCATGGAGAGTCTGTAACATACTTATCAAGGTGTATCCAGGTGTTTAACTTTCTGGCCGATCCATAAACATGTATAACCCTTCTTATCAGGTCAGTATGTCTCTGTCTGGGTGTTTTTACCCTTATCTCCAGGTGTCCTTTCCCATCAATCAGGGTGGATGGCTTGGTCTCTGTCTAGTTCAGTTTGGGTGTCTACCACCTCTTTATCTGTCTGTAACTGTGTTTCCATTGATCAGTCGTACCACACTCTGGTGCATGCTAATTTAACAGGCAGTGTTGTGTGATACACTGCCATTACAGATTCTGTCCAGTCCCCTGTTGGTGAGATGAGATGAGGTTAAAAGCTCTAAAACCACAGATTCAAACGAGCCTGGCTCTTTCACATTGTGGTTTAGACACTCTTGCGGTGTGCAAGGTCGCTGGTTCACGCCCAGCCTGCCCAAAGTATTTCCATCTCCAAGGTAGTACCTTCACTTACTCAATCTATCAAATCATTTACAGCACTTTAGCAGGTAGGATTCTCATTGACAGTAATGATGGGTTAAGAGAGGGAGGGGGATGGATGGATAATTCATGCAGGCCAAAGCTGTATTGAGCTGCTTTGGAATTTAGTCTTTATGTTTTCACATTTCACAAGGATGCCACCTCCTTCTGCACAGTGCCCCAAAGCACCATGTCTGGGGACTGGCTGGCTCTAGAGAAAGTGTGCCATCAGTCTGCTAGTTGGGTTAACCCAGACTGAACCCCCTCAAAGCAGTTTGCATACAATCATTCATACATACACCATCAATAAAATCTTATATATATATATATATATATGGAAAGATGGAGCTCAAGGAGGTGAAGTGACTTGCTCAGGGTCACACAATGCATCAATGTCTGAGCTGGGATTTGAACCGGGGACCTCTTGGTTACAAGCCCTTTTCTTTAACCATTAGACTACACAGCCTCCTATTTTGCAAGTTGTTCTAACAGGCAGTTCTAGTCCTTACTGTTACAATATAGTGTGTAACCATATAACTTCAATAGCAACTTTGTAGCATGGTAAAATGCTTTACTAAAGAGTAGGGGCTTTTTAATAACTATATTACCTGTACATTCTAAAATAGATATGAAATAGGGCATAGACATCTGAAGTTTGAGTGGAAATTGAAATAGTGTATTCAAATGAAATACTACATGTTAAGCAATTTCATAATATAATAACATAAAAATATTAATAAAAAACCTACAGCATGTTTTGTCACAATAATAGTTTTTTTTTTCTTTTGTTAAAGAGGTTTTACGTTTCCTTTATATAATGTATTGCCAGTTTGTGTATGGGGTGATTTGATATGTAGTTAATTGTCATGATATCACCCGTCAGTCGAAAGATCACCATGCAAAAGTACTCGATTGTTTTCAATAAACCCTCCAGCAACCACTTTGTACAGTAGGCATGTGTTGTGCTGATTCTGTAAAATCGGGAGTTATGTTTGGTTTTAACTTAAGACGTAAATCGTCAAGATCTTAAACGATGTTGGTCCTTCGATTGTCAGTTGCAAAGTTCTGGAAAGGTATGTTCTACACACAAATAAAAATGTAGATCCAATTTAAATTACAAAGAAGAACAACTACGAAAGTAAAAACTGTAATATTTAAAATTGAACTATTTATAACAAAAAAATGTAATAGGCCTTATTAAGTTTTTAACTGAGCACAACGAGTTATTCACGTTTTGTACGTTAATAACAATTTTTATGATTTAACGAAATTAAATCTCTCGCTAAATATGGTTTTAAAATGGTATTTATCAAATGTTTTCCAACTAAAATCGTTAATTTGTATAACTAAAAGGGTTAACCGATCAGAGACCCTAGCATAGACTGCCTTAATAAGTGTTAAATACCCATTAGCTAATCTGTTTTAACCCAATAAACATATTATTTCAGTCTGTTTCCTTTGGTATGGTAGTTCATGAATTTTCGAGTCGCAAATTGGCGAACCCCGAACTGTATACATTTACCCCTTTTCTGATAGTTTGGTAGTTTAATCTGTTATACCTGGAAATTGAGCAAAACTAAGCTGCAGATATTTGTTATAAAATGTCCTTTTAACACAGTCATTCAAACTAAACAGGTAAAACAGGTGCTTTTGAATGTAATCTGCAAACTTTGCTATGAAGTTCATTGTGAAGCAAAACATTATTATACAAATTGATATATCAAACGTAACTAGCCTGTATGTTTGTATTGAAATCATTTTTAAAAAGCAGGAATAAAGTTACGAGCTGACGAGTATGTTTTCGTTTACTTTTAGTTAAATGAATTAGGAACTATTTACAAACTAAACCTTTTTCCACATATCAGACTGTAGCTCTGATTTTAAGCATACAGCTCACCCGTTAATGAATGTACAAAAGCTGGGACAGCAACAGGGTCGGCTTTGAAATATTTAGCTCAAACAAGTAGAGCTATTGAAAAACGTTACCACTTGAAATCGGTAAGCGTTCACAATATCCCTGGTTGTAGGAGAGGTTGATGTAGGTGATCGCGCCGCTTCAGGAATTATGCATGAAGAAAAATAGTTACAGACCCATTTGTGGAACACAGGTTAACTTTGTATTGTGCAATGGTCAAGTAGCTCACAACACACACACACACATAACATTAAGCAAGGACCCAGAGTAACCTACAATATATAGATCAGTTAATCGTTATACAACACTGTTCACTCATATCATTTTAAGTGTTATTTTGATTTTGGAGATGTTAGTACATATTTGATAACATCGTATTTATAATTACAGTATGCATTATATAACTACTACATCTAATTTGTGAACAATTTACTACAGGGTAAACCTTGTTAATTCTGATACTTCTACTTGTACTCTAACGGCTCTCTATTTTCAATCTTTTAAGTTGTTTATTCGGCAGCGGGGCCCTATCTTACACCAAAGAAAATGTTATGATAGTGTGTGTATTTGCGCTTTGGGTGCATCTGAGGTGCTAAGCTCAATCATATTAATCAATAAGATTTTTTTGAAAATCACACCGCCATCCAGATCAGAAGGTCCCGGAAGAACAGTGTCTGATACCAAGAAGTCCTATTATATAAGTGCCAGTCGAAGGGAATCGGTACGCGTTCACACCTGGAAGTTGGCTTTGATCAGAAAATTGCATCGTGGTATAAGATAGGACGCAGAAATGGCCAGGTGTCACAGTTCATCCAGATCACCACAGAAAGGACGTCAGCAGACAGCAAACACGATAGAGGTAGCAACAACTCGCTCATGTCTCTAGTTCATAATGTGCTGTTGGTTGGGGATATGAAGAACTCGTTCAATACTTACTCCTGCAACAATTCAGACACTAGGTGCAATATCCCACAAGCAGGTAAATATATCACAGTTAGCAAGGGTTATACTTCAATACATTGTGCACAAAATGTTTTAAAATTAAATGTAGTCGGTATGTAATGTATGTGGTAATTATAAATATCCTTAGATCCATACAGCTAAGTAACACTTGGCTTCTAAAATTATGTTAGTGAACAGTTTTGTGTACACTTTTCAATTTTCTTCGTTAGAATTCAGTGGGACAATCAGATCTTATTTTGAAAACGGCAGTGCTCCAGTTCCGATGGCTGACAACATGGCTTTCTTGACGCACAGAAGAAAGAGAACCAACTTTACGCAGCAGCAACTAGAAGTTTTGGAAAACGTGTTTAGCTCGACTATGTATCCCGATATCTATCTGAGGGAGAGGCTAGAAGAACTCACCTCTCTCCCAGAATCCAGAATTCAAGTAAGTTACCATTTGTACTGTAATATTTGCACTAGAGAAAGAGAGAGAGAAAGAAAATGAGAATGCATTGTGTTTGTTGTGGATTTCCTTTCAGTATGACAGCTCACACTGGGGTTGCGTTCTGTTGCTGGTGTTAATGATGTCATATCAACTGGATGATCCCACTGAAAAAAATTGATCACCAGTTTTCTTTCCAGCCGCAGACAGGTTTGGTAGCACACTCGTCAGAAACTTCTTTTTATGCGGTCATCATATAAACAAAGTGATCAACTCAGTTTTATCCAGGGCGATTTACAGTCGTAAACAAAAATACATTTCAAGAATCACAGTACAAGTAATAATACAATTAAGAGCAAGATAAATACAATGACTTTGGTTCTAGCAAGTACAAGTATGACAAAATACGATTCAATAACGGAGCAGATAACAGTGTCAGTGATAGTTAGATCAGGATATAATTAAATACAAAATACTACAGATTAAATAACACTTGACAGTTTACAGTACTCAAAAGTACAGGATTAAATGCAGTAACGTTGTCGTAGCGGAGACACGTGATACTACATTTAATCTCCTTATGGATAGCACCTCAAATTAAAGAAGGTGTATAAAATTATCTGTGCACGAATGACATATATATATATATATATATATATATATATATATATATATATATATATTCCAGATCAGATGTGAAAAGTTGTATTTATTTTTGATAGATCATTCTCTGCAAGTAGCCGATATAAATATAATTTGTATTATGGACTAATGGACAGTTTTAAATATTAAATTGATCTTTTTTATTTTTTTAATAGGTTTGGTTCCAGAATAGACGTGCAAAATCTCGTCGGCAGACAACAGTGTCCCCTTCTCAAAGAGCACAGTCCCGCCCTAACCACAGTGCTATTCCATTCCCTCAGCTCGAGAACAACCCGTCTCAGGATTTCTACAGTCACTCCAATGTAACTACTAGAAATGGTTATGGATCTCTGTCAAATGTCACCGACGAGAACATTCAGCCGGAGCAACTCATCACCAGAAACCATCATAATGCAGCACACTCCCTTATCTGCGTTTACAACAAAGTCTCAGCCAGAGAAGAGGAGAAACCCTTTCATGAGAATACAGTTATCGCAGGAACGAGCGATGGCCTCCAAAGCAATATTCTTCATTACAAGGCTGTTGCTCAAATTCTTAATTTTAAGAGTGCACCAAAAGCCTTGGATCTTGCATGGAGGAATGCCAACAAAGTCCAGCCTAATTCCATGGTGGAATATGATAACTATCCCCCCAACAAAACCATAGGACCTGAAATGAAAGTTGTGATTCCCCCAATTCCCACTCCTACCAACGCCAGGTCTTCACCTAAAAGGAGTGTCTGCCCAGTGCAACACGGCATGCATCTGGAATCCATCAGGCCATGTAGCTTTGGACATTTCTCTCCCATTCCCAAGAATGGAGATTCGAAGGATAGGTTTTCTGATTCAGATTCTGATTGGGAAAGTGGTACAATTTCTGGTTTTGTCAATTTCATGTAAACTGCTAACCGATATCTGTATTTTATTGAATAGTAAAGTTTTTTAGACTACAATGAATGCTTTAGACATGTATGTGCATTGTTATATAATGCAAAGGTTTATACCAAGCCTGTTTTCTAAATAGTTGCTTTTTAATTGTTATTGCGCTGCATTATTTGCTTTTTTATTTTATTAATTAATGTCCCTGTTTAATGCTGTAATGAGTCTAAATAATAATAATAAAAAAAAACATTTTGAAAAAACAAATACTCCTTTTGTTTGGTTTAAGATCAGACATGTTTCTGCCAAAGCTTAAATACCTAGGAGTACTCAAGCCTGTTCTTGTCTTGTCTCCAGGCACAGTGGTAGCAACGCCAGTGGCGGGAAAGCATAAAGCAGACGCTTGGGAGTGGTGAACGCTGGCATCGGCACGGGGCACTCCGGCAGGAGTGACGGCATTAGGCACTCCTCCTTGTCCTTTTTCGGGCAGGTGGCAACTCCTGTTCACCCTGAAGGGGGCAGCACACCGTCAGATGCTTGAACTCTCTACAGGCGAGGCACTAACCTTGGTCCTCCAGGCCTGTAAGTAGGGTGTCTAAACCGCCTTCCCAGATGACTTGAGAGGCAGAGGGGTCCGTCTTCGTCTTGGGCCTTTAGGTGGAGCCACTTGTCCGGTGACTCCACCTCAGCCCTCGCGAAAGCCTCCATAAAGCAGGGGTCTTCATAGGGGCACCTTTCCTTGTGCTAGTCTTCGTTTAGGCTATATATATATTTGACAGTTTTCACATTTAAAATTTAAATTACTCTGCATGTGTGAAATATACGCAGTTGCCCATTCTTGACTCTTGCTAAATACATGTATTAAATACCCTGATGGCGTTTGAAAGGCAGGATCACAAAAATAAAAAAGTTATAATCCCCTCTACCTACAATACTTATTTTTATTTTGACTATCACCTACAATATTCTATTTTATTTTTATATACAAGCCTGTTGTTATCTCTAATGGACGTGGCAGCCATCAATTATTTCGTTTTGTACAAGGAATGCACCGTGGAGAATATCAGTAGGAGAGATTTCTTCTTGAAGCTAGCCACATCTCTTCAGCAGAAACATTTCGATCAGAAAACGGCAAAGCAGCAGGCTGCTGCAGCTTAGTTTGAATTCTGTGCTGCACCGATTGACACACGTTACTTTTGTTTTAATTATAAAAACAAAAGTATATACCCCCTTTTTCTGACACGTGGGAGAGTAGCAAGGTTGTGCAGAGTCCTGCACAGACATTGGGTGATTACATTTGGTTCCCAGCTGGGATCAGTAATTAAAGACAGAGATTACTCTTTATTCTAGTGCATCACTGTGTGTACTTCAGTTTGTCTTTCAGCACCCAGACAGCTCTGCTGTACCGTATTTACTGCACACAGCTCGCCAAGTACCGTATTCTTAAATACACACACTTCAAATTTAAGTTACTGTATATAACTAAATATAGGCTAAGTGCAACCATGTTACCCTGTAGGAACCAAAGCACTTCCTCTATTAAACACTGAGGCACTATGTCCTGGTAGACAGTGTCTCAGGAAGCAGTGTGGTAGGCTTGGCACAGTAAGCCATTATGAAAGGTAAGTCTGTGAAATTCTTGCCACAGCTTCTTTAAAGCTGGATCTTTGTATTTCATGTGCCAATGGTACTTCAGCCTTCCTCTGTTTTCCAGTGTATGACTTCAGCCAAGATGGGGTCCTGCTGTTCCTGAACATAAATGTCCTGTTCATCATTTGACAGCATAAAGACGAGTGTGGATGAAGTGTCCTCTCTTGTTGGCTCTGTGCCGAGAGTTGGAGTAGGCTCTTCCGCATGACTGGGGTTGGGGGAAATGCTGTCTTAAAAGACAGATGCTTCAGCTCAGCTGAATGCAGGGGCTCAAAGGCGAACTTCATGAGTGCCTTAAGCACCACATTCAGCTATCACTGAGGAACATTGTCCTTAAGGGGAGGGCGCAGCCTCTGTACCCCTTTAAAAAATTGCCCCACCAAGCAGTGAGCTCCTGGGTAGATCGAGTCAATTTTAACATGGCAAGCTGAAATAGATGCCAAATAGACCTTTAATGTAGAGGGGGATTTCTCCTCATTAAACAGGTCCTGAAAAAATACAGTACAACTGCCATGGGACAGGTTGTGGGGTCAAAGCCCTCAGGCAAGCACCACGTCTAAAAAACGCCCCACTTGTACCCATACTGGGAACACGTGGACGCTGCTCTGGCATTCTGCAAGGTGTCTATAACCCTGTTGGAAAACCCCAGATGGCTCAAATATTGCTGTTCAGGGCCAGACCCAGAGCCATAGGCTTGGTGAGTTGGGATGCCTGTCCCCCGACTGAGCAGGTGGCGACGTTCGGGCAGGCTCCACGGCTGGCCGCTCAGGAGCTGCATCAGAGCTGAAAATCACAGTCTCCTGGGCCAATAAGGAGCTCCTAATAGAACCCTGGCCCGGTCCTGTCTGATTTTCTCCAGACACAGCAGGAGCATGGCGAGGGGTGAGAAGGCATACAGCAGCTGCTTCGGCCACAGGTGTGTCAAGGCATCTATCACCAGTTTTTTTTTCGCTCTATTTTATTATTGTATCCTTCCAAATTCCTCTCCATCTGTTATCGCCTCCCATCATGGGTTCTGATATGCGTGCATTAAGCTGTAAGTCCTGTGAAATGTATTTGGTGGTTAGTGCTCTAAAATTTGTGGAAGATTTTATTTGCAAAAAGTGCTCTTTTACTCAGTCCCTATTGCTGATCTTGAAAAACAAATAGAGACTCTCAGAAGCATACACAATCATGAACATTTCATTCAAACCAGTTTTAACAAAATTAATAACACTTGGCTAGTGTTGGATACTGAGGGTGAAACCGACAAAATCACTGATTCTAATTTTTTTAATGAGGCTGTTCCATTCAACACCTCAGTACCACAGCCTGAAGAAGCATGTGTGTAGAGGGACCTGAGAAAATAATTATAGTTGAAAGGCAAGAGATGAATGAGGGTTACGTGAACGCTAGAAAAGGTAGGAAGAGGAGACGGATAAGTAGTCAAAATACAGAGATCAAATTATCTAACAGATTCCAAGCTCTGAGCAACACTGACGATGCGTTGACTGGAAATAGGGGAGAGGTCCCTGTTAGTAGGCGCCTCAATTATTCGCCACGTTGACAGTGATTTTAGCTGTAAAGACCCTATAAACAGAACTGTTACCTGCCTGCCTGGAGCAAAAACTAAGGACATTGAATCAAGAGTGTGCCAATTATTAAATAACACTATGTAACACAATTTTTGTTCCTGGGTAGTAAGTGTTATTTCCTAATTGCTTATGCCTCAAAAGTATAGAAAATAGCTATTATTCCCCACAAACTTTGCTTTTGTGACCAGGACAGTGATATTTTGAAGTTTACCTATTTCCAATGAGAAAACAGGCTAATTTGTTTGTCTTTTCGTTCACATAAAGTAAAAAAACAACAACATATGAATCCAAATTAACATGTATTTATACTAAAGTAATACACAAATGACTACAAAAGATTTAGAAGTGAGTAGTGTTTCGAGATTTACGATTATATTGTAAATCACTTTCAAGAATCAGCCCCCAAATGTAGTCTCCCATCATGTTCTCATTATACTGTCCTTGGTAGCGGCGTTCAAAGTCCAGTATATCCTGGTAGAAGCGCTCGCCTTGCTCCTCCGAGTACGCTCCCATGTTCTCCTTGAATTTATCAAGATGAGCATCAAGGATATGGACTTTGAGGGACATCCTACAGCCCATTGTGCCGTAGTTCTTCACCAGAGTCTCAACCAGCTCCACATAGTTTTCGGCCTTGTGATTGCCCAGGAAGCCCCGAACCACTGCGACAAAGCTATTCCAAGCCGCTTTCTCCTTACTAGTGAGCTTCTTGGGGAATTCATTGCACTCCAGGATCTTCTTTATCTGTGGTCCGACGAAGACACCGGCTTTGACCTTTGCCTCAGACAGCTTAGGGAAGAAGTCTTGAAGGTACTTGAAGGCTGCCGACTCCTTATCTAGAGCTCTGACAAATTGTTTCATAAGGCCCAATTTGATGTGCAGTGGTGGCATCAGCACCTTCCGGGGGTCCACCAGTGGCTCCCACTTGACGTTGTTCCTCCCCACAGAGAACTCAGTCCGCTGTGGCCAGTCCCGCCTGTGGTAGTGCGCCTTGGTGTCCCTGCTGTCCCAAAGGCAAAGATAGCAGGGAAACTTGGTAAAACCGCCTTGGAGACCCATCAGGAATGCCACCATTTTGAAGTCTCCTATGACCTTGATGCCATCTCAGAAAAATGCAGATATGTATCCACTTAGGCAGCTGGAACTAAACTGAACTGGTGGGCTTAAGGCCCCTGTATTTATACTACTATTTATATTACTGGAAAGTTCTAGAAGTTACTCCAAGTTTACTCAGCACTGAATCTGGCTGGAATGTTCTGGAAAATAGGTAAATTTCAAAATATCGCTGTCCTGGTCACAAAAGCAAAGTTTGTGGGGAATAATAGCCATTTTCTATACTTTTGAGGCATAAGCAATTAGGAAATAACACTTACTACCCAGGAACAAAAAAATAAATAAAAATTTGTTACACGGTGTAATCCTAGATTTCTTTTTGCTACAATTGATAAATTAAATAATCCTTCTCCAAATAGTTCCACCCTTGACACTGGTTTTATTCCTAGCAGTAATGACTTTTTAAAACACTTTAAAAATAAAATACCACACATTAGAAATCAGATTCCACAAACATATTCTATTGAGGAGGCTTGCTGTACAGTATTACCTATTAGTGCCTCTAAGGCTACTATGGAGGTTTTTTCTTTGATTACCCTTCAAGAGCTGACAGCTCTGATTCAACACATGAGAACTACAGCATGTTCTCTTGACCCCATTCCTACAAAATTATTAAGAAATGCTCTTGGAGTTATAATTACCCACATTTTAAAAATTATAAATAGTTCTCTTTCTTCCGGTATTGTTCCCTCAGCACTTATAGTAAAGCCAATGCTCAAGAAACACAACTTGGATCCTAAACACATTAATAACTACAGGCCCATCTCCAATCTTCCATTCTTAGACAAGGTTTTAGAGAGGGTTGTTGCATTTCAAGTACAAACTCTTAAATGGTGTATCTGAGAAATTTCAGCCTGGATTTCGTGCTGCACATAGTACAGAGACAGCCCTTGTCAAAATTGTAAATGACCTAATTCTTCTTGATCTAAGTGCTGCTTTTGACACCGTAGACCACTCCATCTTATTAAATCGGCTCAAATACTTAGTGGGACTGTCTGGCCTTGTCTTATCCTGGTTTCAATCTTACCTATTCGATAGGTATCAATGTGTCTCTATTGGGGAAGTTGATTGCGGTGTTCCACAAGGTTCTATTCTGGGTCCATTGCTATTTTCATTATATGTCACCATTGGGTGATATCATCAGGAAACATGGTGTGAACTTCCACTGCTATGCGGATGACACCCAGCTGTATTTGTCTTTAAAACCTGGTGATACTTCTGTCAGGGTGTTATTTGCTGCTTACCTTGCTGACATCAAGTGCTGTCTGTCTCAAAACTTCCTAATGTTGAATTCAGATAAAACAGAGGTTATGTTTGTAGGCTCCCATAACCAACTAAAAAATGTAAGATTGCATGAGTTTGACCCTAGCAGTCTTTTATCAAATCCTAAAACTGAAATAAAAAAATTTGGGGGTTCTCTTGGATCCTGATTTATCATTTGAGTCTCATATTAGGGAAGTTTCTAAAGTATCCTTCCATCACTTGAGAAACATAGCCAAACAGACCTATTATCTCCTTATCTGACACCAAGAGACTAACACATGCCTTTGTTTCTTCAAGAATTGATTACTGTAATGCACAAGTCTATAAAAAGGGTCTGTGCCCAGAATCATGTGTTGCTGACCGAGCTGGAGACTTGTGTGTCGAGGCAGCATCTCAATAAAGCGTTTGAAAAGAACCAAGCCTCTCACGTTTTCTGCCTCTTGTGTGACATGCTACACTATTGTGCTTGCTGTGCTTATGAAGAGTGGAATTGATACACTAAAACAAGACAGACAGAAACACACATACCCAACATCAGTGTCTCAAACCTTTTCCAGCTAGGACTCCCATATAAACTGTAGCTGTATCTAAAATTATTTTATTTTATTTATGAAAAAAATGTATTTGATATTAAAACCAAAACCTACATTCTAAATTATACAATATACGTGAGTTTAAAAAAAAAAAAAAAAAAGTATTCTTTATTATTGTGAATTTGTCTATGACATTGTGTTTGTTTTACTTTTATGAAGCTGCAAATTGTGAGCCTTCTTGGCCAGGCATTACTGCAAATGAGAATTTGTGCAATGGTTTTTTCAGGTGAATGTTTAGTAATTAAGCCCATAAAACATTTTTTAAAAAAAGTGTTTACAAACTTTGCTAATTTGTTTATAATGGGCATCATTGACTGTAAAAACAGGCGATTGTGACACGACTGACCCCCACTGCAAATCACTTTTAAAGAAAATTCATAAAACAAACCAACTAAAAAATTGCCAAGAAATATTAACAGGAATCTGAAGCATTCAACTAAATTATCTGGTTTAATGAGACTAAAATACAATTTTTCCCCAAAACTGGACCACAGTATGTGTGAAGAAAAAAAAAAAAAAAAAAAAAAAAAAGGGCCTCCGGTGAAGAAAACCTAGTTAAAACATGGAGGTGGCTTGATCTTGACATGGGGGTGTTTTAGCAGTTCAGGGATTGGAGACATTCATATGATTGAAGATCGAATGAATGCAGTCATGTATCAGTACATTCTACAATGTTCCAACACAACAATGACCCAAAGCATACAGCTATGTCAACTCTGGAATTCTTGTAGAAATCAAAAGATAAGTTGTGGAACAGCCTTCACAATCACCAGATCTCAATCCAATAGAAATGCTTTGGACTGATCTGAAAAAAGCTGTAGCCAAGCACCATGTATCCAATCCGTCTGAGCTGAAGGAAACATGCAAGACAGAATGGGCCCACATTTCACCAACAAGATTTAACACACTGGTTATGAATTATCATAAAATGTCTGAATGCCGTAATAAAAGCAAAAGGAGGACACACAAAATAATAAAAGCAAAGGTTTCAATTCTTTTGTCATGACGGATACTTCTAATTTTTTTTTTTTTTTTTTAAAGATTTATTAATTACTATACATTATGTATTTTGCTTATTTTATCACAAAAGTGGTTAAAGTTCACTAAATGCTTGTCCTGATTTAATTTTGTATTATTATTAATACTACACAGTATGCAGACTTCTAATCCAATATTTATTGTCAAACCAGGATTAGAACCATCTCTCATTTGCAGTGGAATTCTGAACAGCAGCATTTATAGGGCTGCCACCACGGAACCAACTGCAGTAAGCTAAACTATACCACTAGGTGTGCTAATACAAATGGTTCAAGTCACAAAGCAAACTAGAACAGTGTGTGCTGCAAGACTGTGCACATAATTAACACTCAATGTATTGGCCAAATGTTCCGATACTATTAATCGAAAATAACAAGTATATTAAAACACGTCAAAAACTATTAACCCTTTGCAGTCCATTTATTAAGTGCGTGTCAGGCGCGTCAGGCCCAATTTATTTTCACACGCGCAGTTAATTTTAGACGCGCTGTTTGAAAGTATTTTTTTTTCAGTCAAACGGGTTTAAAAGGCCCTACATATCAACAAAGCACTCACTAGGCATCTCCAGCCCCGCCCCACCCTTTTGTTCACTATTGCTTTCACATATGCTAAGAAATAAAAAATAATAATAATAATAATAATAGTCGTACATACCGATCGATCATCTCCTGATCACTCGTTTTATCACCAAACTCCTCAATAATGCAATCCAAGTCATTATTTTATTACTATAACATCTCAAAAATGCTCTGCAAATGTCCGTGATAGTCTCTGTGCGCTGATACAGTACCATTCAGCTTGTTTCCTTATGACCGCCCCTATGTAATGCCAGGGGCATGTATGACTATTCATGAGATACGCCTTTTTTTTATTTATTTATTTTTTTAATCGGCTTGTCTCGGCTCCTGTCGCTCCAACTCTGCCACTGAATGGCTTTTTCTGGAGAAAAAACGACTAGAAACCCGTTTTTTGCGTTTTTTTGATGATGTCGGACAGGGTAGGAATAATTGCAATGTCGGACCAGGTCCGACAATGGACCGCAAAGGGTTAAACTTTAATTATAATAAATCTGTATCTTCAATTATAATTATGCTTTAGCAGATTATGGACTTGTCTAAACTGGTAATTCTAGTAAAAAAGTCTAAGAATTATTATTTTTTTCTAAGCTTTGAATACTCCAGTAGATGCCAACCAACATGGACAAGATATGTTCAAAAATGTACCATCAGAAACGTATAATTTTTTTATGCATTTTAATAAATTAAGTCAGAAGCAGTGTGCTAATTCAATAGCCTGTCATGAGTTGTGTGGTCTTAACCTGGCTTCTAATAGACAGAGAGCAACTGCTTGAAAGAGCACTTAATGAAAGGAAGTGGACAGATCAAGACTGAGGTATTGTAAAGTAGATATAGTATTGAAACTAATAATATGGTGGGAAATGTATTTTAAAACAGACAATTATGGGTAATAACGCTATCCTTCTACCGCTAGTTAAAACTTTGTTTCATTTGTATTAAATTGTTTCAGAAAACAAAAACAGACATGTTCCTTAAAGTTGAATATCCCAAAATTATTTTTTTATAAGAATGTATAATACAACAAGAGAAAGTTCAATTTTCTGGTTGTTAATACTGTACTTTACTACCCTGGGTATGTTCCCATACCTACCGTATTTAATGCCTATTTTCTCAATGTCAAATATATTGGATGCTGGGCAGCAAAGGGTTAAAACTGCATGTTGAGATGGCAATGTCAAAGCTATATGAAATAAAATTTGACTGTGCTTGCTTGTATTGTCAATTTAGGAGTCAACTGAAATTAAGTTAATCAAGTCTCCTACAGATTGCATAGTTTCTTTAACAGATACTATGAATACAAGGTAAGGAAACAAAAAAAGCAAGTAAATCACACATTAACATTTAACGGTTTAATATTTTAAAATAACTGCATGAATAAATGAGCTTTATGTACAAACAAGTTGTTGAGACAGCAATGTGCAAGGTTTTGTAGACATTCTGTACATTGAACTCTGCTGCAGTGCTATATAAAAATCAGATACATATGTTAATACATTGATGGCTGGGGCTAAACATATTTCTGAAATCAACCTTTGAATTTACAAAACAGTCCGTCAGCAAATGAACAGTCCGGGGGGGTGGGAAGAAAACCTAGCAGTGCTGGATTTACAAGACGCCACTTTATATTAAAAAATAGGGGGAAAAAAAGTACATTTGTTAAATAACCATGTACACAAATTGCTAGTTGAAATCATTTTTTTAAATGTACTTCCATAACTATAAAAGTCACCTCCAAATTAGAAGCACCCAAAAGCAATATTTCCACAACAAACCCTATAAGCTTTAAACCTGAAAGTAATTACACGTCAAACTTTACAATAATCTGTTCAATTATTATTATTATTTAGATAAACATTACAAAAAGCACAATGTTATTTAGCTGTTTTAAATTTTAAAAAAAGGCCTTGCTACCACAAAAATATAACATTGAATACATTAAAATATGCAGTATTTTTTTTTTATAAGAATTTATTTCAATATATTATACTGCAGGTATAAAATCTCAATGAAAACAACATCACCACACTATTGCTTTGAAGCATTTAATGCATGTAACACATTTGTTTTGCTAAATCTTGAACTAAAAACACAATTTAAACTTAGTAAGTTCTACTTTGGTTGCATTGATACTTGCTATGATTGTCTCAATCTTAGTTATGAAAGCAACATAGTAACAAAAAAATTCTTCAAAATCAGTGCTTCATATGTAGACCTGTATCCAGCTTGTCTGTGATATGTCTGCATAGTTTCCTAGTAGCTGGAATCATAGGAGAATCACAATCATGTGAATACAGTTTCTCATATGAAGCTACCGCTTTTAAAGAAATGTGTGGTTTCATAAAAATGTAGATTAACAAATTAAGAATTTAAGACAAGGATAGCCAATGCATTTAAAAGATAAGATTTACAAGATTTTTTTTTGCCTTGAGAGTCTGCAGTGGGTACAGCATATAAATAACATCAGCAGTCTGTTTTGATGTATTTTTGTGTAACTGAGTGCTGTTGCCAAACCCTTAACAAAAAAACCCAGGATATTTATATCACGGACAGTGGTGATTGAACCAGATTTCTGTTAAATCTTACAAATTGATGGAGGGGGAAGGGGACGGCAAAACACAAAACCATCAGCCCCGGCCAGCATGGGGCCTAGAACCTGTGTGAAGACAGACATCTTAATTTCATATCCAGGATTCCATTTCACTTCCACAGTAAAAGATAAAATTAAAAACAAAAAAAAAACATTTTAGTGGATTGCAGAGAACATAAATACACCATAAGTTAATACACTTTCCTATACTGAATGTTTGCAACAGCCACTTTTACACAATCAGATGCATCAATCATTACTATACAAAAGGACAGACTCATTGACCCTAAACCTCCAAAAAAGAAAACTTGAATAGCCATCAGAACAAAAACCCAGACTGAAGCCTTTAAAATATAAAAACCACAAAAAAATTAACTCTTGCACATAGTGTGCAAGATACATAAAATACCCCAAGTCTATGTATTAATGCCAAAGTACTTTGAACAGTATAAACTATTAACGTTAAAACAAAGTCCATGTGTGGATATGTGGGTACTTTTATGAGAGATATTTACATTGTAGAGATTTTCAAGGTTGTTTCTTCTACTGTAACATACATTGTTAAAAAAAATAATAATCAATCCCTGTTGGTGTTATTGGCAGCAAAAGCATGAAGATTCCCCATCTGGCTCAAACCACTCTGAATGTGTGCAACATGGATCTCTACATTATTCTGGAAGCAACTAGAAAAACAAACACATATTAAAATACCAGCAATCAAAGTAGAGAGAGAGAGAGAGAGAGAGAGAGAGAGAGAGAGAGAGAGAGAGAGAGAGAGAGAGAGAGAGAGAGGAGAGAGAGAGAGAGAGAGAGAGAGAGAGAGAGAGAGAGAGGAGAGAGAGAGAGAGAGAGAGAGAGAGAGAGAGAGAGGAGAGAGAGAGAGAGAGAGAGAGAGAGGAGGATTGCATTCTGTCTCAAATTGTGTTGTAGAAACCTTGCATTAAAAGGCCACCAGAAATTTGTCCAAATCAGCATACATTTCTTTTAATATTAAGTTTTCATGCATGTTTAGGTTTTTCTGATGTTATAATTTTTAGTGGTACACTAGCATTTCTATCATGTGTGTACCTTGATATTGCAGCATTTATTTAGGCATTAACTAGGGTTACTGCCTACATGGGGTTACACATGGGCATTTAAAAGCTAGAAGAAAGCAAGATATGTTCCCACCTGATATTTGAAACATCAATTGAACTCTTGATGTCATTCAATGAATCCGTCAGTGACTTAAATTCAAACGAGTTCAAGTCTCCCCCTTCAGCTAAGCACTGCAGAGAAAATGTCATTAAATTAGGAATGGCAGGGTTCTTAATGATAATGAAAAGACCATACTGTATAACCATTGTATATTTTATATTATTTTGGCAAGAGCCAAAATGCAAGTTGGAACAGCTGCTTCACACGATCCTGACCGTGTGTTGTGTTTGGCGACAGTCAATATGACGACACGTTTGACCTTGTTGAATTACATACATTTATTTCAAAATTTTAGAATTGCCTTTGAATTTTATAAAAAATCACCTTATGAATCCTCTGCCCAGTCAATTAAACTCACTACTTCTGGTTTTATTATTTAGAATGAAATACCCTCAAAACTTTCCCATAAAGTCACATTTCACTTGCCTTTATCTGCAACAACACAGCTGAAAGCCCAGAAATAAGATCCGTGAGGCTTTCGTTCCGGACACAGTGCTGCCCACTTGGTAAAGTGTTTGCCTGTCTGACCATTTCTTGGGCTTCCTCTTCACATTTTCTCCGCAAATCTGTCGGCTGGTCTGCAGGTTGCATGCCCTGCTCTGGAGCGATCTATTAAGACACCATAGAATTAAGAATTATTCTGCACCCTGATTTTGAAAAATAGAATCTATGCTCCAGATTGGAATGCAGCACTTATATATATAATGCTCCATCACATTGTGTTTTTATTACAGTGGGTTCCATGTAAAACTTCCACGCTACCACAGTACATATGCAGTACCTCGAGGCACAGCACAGTATACCGCAGTTATCACACGGTGCAGCTTGAAGTGTAAAAGCTACTTTTCCCAGCAGGGAGCGACACAAAGAGCTTTATGGAATTGAATGGGCTGGACGCACTTTTTCCTTACGATGATTTCTGCTTAGGATTTGTTTAATACTCCCCTTCCTCTTGGGTACTGGATTTACAAACGTAGGTTTCTGTTTTTATTTTTAGGCCAATGTATTTTTAAAAGGAATTTGTTGATTGTCAATTATACTAGTAAAAAAAAAAAAGCTTTCTGCTGCCCATATTTTATTTTTTATAGCTATCAGGCTACCATTTTTACTTCCATTAGCTTTAACTTTTAATCCCTATCATTTCTATTCAGGTATACAAGTCCCAAAACCATCCCCCACCACAGCCTGCACCAGGTAAAATAAAGTTACTTTCCCTCTCCACTCTTGCTTTGAAGACAGGTGTTGCAGAACTAATTGATGTCCCAGGGTCGGATGTAGATACATTGGGTCCCCATTATAATAATAATGCATAAATTTCACTCTAATAGAAATACAAAAAAACAATAAGTTTAATGATAAAGGGTTCAGAGAGTTTTACTTCAGCCTATATGTTAAATAAACATTGGGAAAATTACGACAGGGATTAATAATAATTTGCCCATTATTATTATTAGTCGTCATAGTAGTAGTACTAACTTTCGAATATAACCCAACAGGGAAAATGTGTGTCTAAATCTTGGTCATAATATAAAATTCTGTTTTCTAGCCAAAGTAAGAGTAAATCTGATATTGCCTGCTTGCCCGCCCGCCCGCAGTGCCTATAGAAAGTCTACACCCCCTTTCAAAATTTTCACCTTTTGTTGCCTTATAGCCTGGAATTAAAATGCATTATAATATATATATTTTTTTCATTTATCTACACATCCTACCCCACAACTTCCAAGTGAAAAAATATTCTAGAAATTTGTAGAAAATTAATTAAATAAAAACGGAAATAGCTTGATTGGTTAAGTGTCCACCCCCCTTGTAATAGCAATCCTAAATTAGCTAAGGTGTAACCAATCGCCTTCAAAATAACACACCAAATTAAGTGGCCTCCACCTGTGTTAAATTGAAGTGATTCACATGATTTCAGGATAAATTCAGCAGTTCTTGTAGGTTCCCACTGCTGGGTAGTGCATTTCAAAGCAAAGACTCAACAATGCGGGACAAAGTTGTTGAAAGGCACAGATCAGGAGATAGGTATATTAAAAAAAATTAAAAAAAAATCAAAAGGCCTTGAATATCCCTTGGTGCACCGGTCAAGACGATTATTAAGAAGTGGAAGGTGTATGGCACCACCAAGACCCTGCCTAGATTAGGCCGTCCTAATGACCGAGCAAGAAGGAGACTGATCAGAGAGGCTACCAAGATGCCAATGGCAACTTTGCAAGAGCTACAGGCTTTTATGGCTAAGACTGGTCAAAGTGTGCATGTGACAACAATATCCCAAGCACTCCACAAATCTGGCCTGTATGGTAGGGTGGCAAGAAGGAAGCCATTACTCAAGAAAGCCCACCTTGAATCCTGTTTGAACTATGCAAAAAAACACTAGCCATGTGGCAAAAAGTTTTGTGGTCTGATGAAACTAAAATTGAACTTTTGCAAAGCGTTATGTTTGGCGCAAACTCAACACCCAAAGAACACCATCCCTACTGTGAAGCATGGTGGTGGCAGCATCATGTTATGGGGATGTTTCTCATCGACAGGGACTGGGGCACTTCAGGATAGAAGAGAAAATGAATGGAGCAAAGTACAGAGAAGTCCTTGAGGAAAACCTGCTGCCCTCTGCAAGAAAGCTGAAACTGGGACGGAAGTTCACCTTTCAGCATGACGACCCAAAGCATACAGCCAGAGCTACACTGGAGAGGCTAAGGAACAAAAAGGTAAATGTCCTTGAGTGTCCCAGTCAGAGCCCCGACCTAAATCCAATCGAAAATTTGTGGCATGACTTAAAGATTGCTGTCCATCAACGCTACCCAAGGAACTTGACAGAGCTTGAACAGTTTTGTAGAGAAGAATGGTCATATATTGCCCAATCTAGGTGTGCAAAGTTGGTAGAGACCTATCCCAACAGACTCGGAGCTGTAATTGTTGCCAAAAGGTGCTTCCACCAAGCATTAACTCAGGGGGGTGGCTTATCCAATTATGATCTTTCAGTTTTGTATTTAATATATAATTTCTCTATAAAAACTTTTCCCCTTAACAGTGTGGAGTATGGTGTGTAGATAAGTGGAAAAAAATAATTTAGATGCATGAAACTCAGGCACTGACAACAAAATGTGAAAAAAGTTCAAGGGGATGTAGACTTTCTATAGGCAATGTATATTTCGTATTAGAGTTAGCTTCAGTTACTGTTTAAAAAGCGACAGTGCCACATGATTTGAAACAATATCATATGGTGTACAGCCAGGGGTGTAAGTTCTAAAGAAAAACCCTCCATCTGGTGGTTCTTCAGGGGCTGGTTTTTCAAAACCTTGGTAAATCGGATTTCCGAGTTTATATTGTGCAATTGGGTTTTTCAAAACATCGAAATGCGATCGGGATTACTGTGATGCAGATTTCGTTTTGGTAATCCGGTCGCACTTTTAATCACGATTAAATGTTTCAATTGGATTTTTCAGAACTTGAGAGATCAGGATTACTTTTGTCCAAAAACCAGGATTATTGTGATCCTACTGCGGAGGTGGATTTAGCTTTTAAATGATCATCAAGATTTTGTTTGAATTGTCATATCAAACACACACTATATGTCCAAATAGAGTATTAGAATAGCATATTTAAATATTTAAGTTTTGTATCCATGCAAGCAAAAAGGAACACACGTATTTAGTGGTATAGCGTTAATAAAAAAGCACAAGCCTTCACATACACCTCCTTAAAGCTTGTCTGAGAGATGCCGACCGACGAGGAAGACGAGGATGTCTAAAAACACACATCCTTTTTTTCAAAAGTTATTTTTATTCAATTTAGATTTAGTTATTTAATTTCTGCTAAGTAGGCATTAACTAAAGTAGGCATTTATAAAATAACCATTATTTGCATGTGTTTTATGTGCACCAACATTAAAAGTGATTTAGATTTTATCCAATAATAAAACAAAATAAATAGTTGTGTATTAGATCATTATTACCACGGTCTTATTTATTTTGTTAAAGTCCCCACTCAGCTGATCAGCCCCCGGCGTTGCACTGCAGTATTATGCACCGCTCCTAAAACAGTGCTTTCTATGGAACCCACTGTAGTAGTACCTAAATTCACATGTTCAGTGGCGAATACTATAAATAGTAATAAATAGTCACAATTGGGCACAGTTTTTGCCATATCTAAAATCAATAGTATACATTTTATAAATGTATAGAAGACGTTTAGAAATCATCTTCCATACAACACTAACCGATTACACTTATTTGTAAGTGATCAGGATCCAACAGCATTTACCAACATCCAGTGCTTAAGGCTTCACTATATATTTTCTTAGCGGTACACCAAGAAATGGTTTCACAGACTTCAATTCATCTTGGGAATACCTTACCCAAGTTAACATTAAGTAGATTGGAGCTAAAATCAGGGTCTTGGAAACCATTAGCATTTTAGATTCGACCAATGAATTTAACCAAATTTGGTTGTTGTATGTTTAAAACAAAAGGGATAATGAGAAAAAGAGTAACATTCAATTTATAATACCACCAAAAAGCTTAAAACAATTTCAGATTTCCATACTTCTGTACAATCTCACCTCATAGCAGTACTGCTGAACTTCGTGCAAAACTTTGTTCAGGTCTTTGTTGAGCTGCTCCAAATCCAGGACAATGGTGGCATACCTCTTCTGAAACTCGATACCAATTGGCATTGAATAGGATTTCTGTCAAGCAGTAAAAGTATGTACGAATGTTAAAAGAATAACCCCAGGAGTATTGGTTATGTGAAAATGTTCTACTTTATTATACTGGAGGCACAAATGATGCATTCCAGAGATTGGAAATTGCAAATATCATCGGATACTGGAATACCTTGCGTCTCTTGTACGACATACAGTAACCCATTGACCACCTTTTTTATTCTGTAATGGGAACTCAAAAGATTACTTTATTCCCTTTTATTTTGTTCCCATGTTTCAAGAAGAAAACCAATGCTGGGGAGCTCCCGAGTGGTGCATCCGGTAAAGGAACTCTGCGTGGAGTGCAGGACGCGCCCTATAGCCTGGAGATCGCCGGTTCGAGTCCAGGCTATTCCACTGCCAACCGTGGACGGGAGTTCCCAGGGGACGGCACACAATTGGCTGAGCGCCGCCCGCGTGGGGAGGGCTTAGGTCGGCCAGGGTGTCCTCAGCTCACCGCACACTAGCGACCCCTGTAGGAGTGGCCGGGCGCCTGTGGCCTGCCTGTAAGCTGCCCAGAGCTGCGTGGACCTCCAACGCTGTAGCTCTGAGGTAGCTGCATAGCGGGCCTGCAGAGTGAAAAGACGACGGCTGACGGCACACGTTTCTGAGGACGCGTGTGTCTGTCTTCATCTCTCCCGAGTCAGCGCGGGGGTGGCAGCGGTGAGCCAGGTTGAAATAAGAAAAGAATTGGGCTTTCCAAATTGGGGAGAACACGAGAAAATTGTATCATTGACGTATCTATAGCAGTTCAAAGAAAATGATCAGTTTTATAAATACATATTGATTTGCACAAGATGAAATAAAAAACATGGATTATAATAACCAACCTCAGGGAGTGTATTTCTGAAGTGAGAGAATCTAAAACATTACAGCTTGCACCCATGCAATATGCCCACAATGTATGAAACCAAAATGCATGCATGTTTGCTAATGCCTCTAAAGAGAAAAATACTAACCAGTTTTTCAGCTTCCGTGTTCATTTCTTTTAACTGCTTGATATGGTCCTTCTTGCTCATGAGGATTTTGGATAATCTTGTCTGGGAAAGAAAAGGGGGGAAAGAGTAACTTCAGTTTGTTATAGGAAACCAAAACTAAAATAAAAAAAAGATACACTAAAAAAAACTTACGACTTGCACAAGAAATTTTACTGGAAAGCCACCCAAGGTGTCTCCTTCAGAACCACTTAGTTTACTTTTCCAAGGCGACTGTCCCAGTAAGGGATCATTATCCTAAAGAAAAAAAAAAAAAAAGTTATGGTACTACATTTAGTTGTGTTTTAGCAGGGCTCCAGACTAACTCGCAAATGCAACTCAGGGGTGGCCAATTTCTAAACAAGACTTGTTGTCCAAGGGACAAAATGCTTGAAAAATCTACTTGTCCTTCTTAAATACTTGCCCCCTCCCTGTTGCACAAAACACACACAAAAAGTAGACTAGTAGGATTTTGGTTTAATTTAACAGTGAACACAATCAATCAACTGGTGATTAACAGGGGTGTGTCTAGCCTTGTAGCTTGACTGGTTCACTAAATTCACAAAAGGTTCCCTGTGATCCAACCTCACCTCAACAAATTTATAACATACTTTAAGGAAATGTTTCATTCAGTGCAGTATGGAACACATTTGCTAGTACATTTAAGTAACATACTAAGAGTCCAACTATAAGCAACAATACTTGGGAGTTATACAAATATAAAAATAGCTTCTGCCTGTTTTTTTCCACTCTTTCTTTATAAGCTGAATTCAACTTCTGATGTACAGGTGTTTAGTTTTTGTTGATATTCAGATTTTCTTGACGTTTTTAGTTTTGTAACTGCTTAACCCCATATTTATAAAGAACGTGTGTTTTCTGCCAAAATGCACGCAATATTTACAGTAGGTACTATCAAATACTGCAGACATAAATTATGTTTTTTCTTTTGTTTATTTCTTTGATATATTTATTTTACTTAATAGTGCTATAATTATAAAACAGATTGTAAGAATGCTGCATGCTGATTGATCCATCAGTGTTCCAACCCGTTACAATAAAAAAACACAAATGTAAGGATTAGGAACTACTTAGGAACAAAGGTAAATCACTGCACCTGTGCAAACCACATATCACTGCGCCACCAAAATCAAAGAAAACACTTGTCAAAATACCTGCTGTCATGGAAGATACTGAAGACATCAAGGTGTCTTGTCATAGCTTCCAGTTTATATTAATCTTTAATATTTATTTATTAGCATATGTGAAAGCTATAGCGAACGAAAGGGTGGGGCGGGGCTGGAGATGCCTAGCGAGTGCTTTGTTGATATGCAGGGCCTTTTAAACCTGTTTGACTGTGGAAAAAAAATACTTTTAAACAGCGTGTCTAAAATTAACTGCGCGTGTGAAAATAAACTGGACCTGACGCGCCTGACACGCACTTAATAAATGGACTGCAAAGGGTTAACGCATCAATAAGTGACAATATCCAGCACAACCCATTCATGCCCTCTCATGCCTTATTGATTAAGCATTTCATTTCTATGATAAACATGTCAATCTTAATGTTTTTATAGTTTCACAAATCGATGGAATGTGCATGTCCAACAAATAAGTAATATATTTATTTAATATAGCGTTTAAATATAAATATATGTAAATATGGTAAATATCAAACTAAGTTAGCAACACAAACTGAAAGAAAAAAAAAATCATTTGACAGGGAAAGTTTGTCTTGAAATGCTTCTAAACAGTAAACGTTACATTTTTTTAAACATATTCCCAACAAGTATAGCAGCAGTGTGGAGTAGAGGTTAGGGCTCTAGACTCTTGACCGGAGGGTCGTGGGTTCAATTCCAGGTGGGGTACACTGCTGCTGTACCCTTGAGCAAGGTACTTTACTTAGATTGCTCCAGTAAAAACCCAACTGTATAAAATGGGTAATTGTATGTAAAAATAATGTGTAACAAATAATGTAATTGTATGAAAAAATTATGTGATATCTTGTAACAATTGTAAGCCACCCTGGATAAGGGCCTGTGCTAAGAAATACATAATAATAATACTAATAATAGTTTTGTGAAACTGACTTACCACGAAGTGTTATAAATAATTACACAACATGATTTTCAAATCCGCCAATACCTTAGCGACTATGGTGGTTTTTTTTTTTTTTTTTTTTGTAACTTTACTAGATTGATGCATTTAAATGTCGGGTTCATGCATTAAGAAAGCAGTATAACTTATTTGCTCATTTACAAAAACCGTAAAAAAAAAAAAGACTAGGGTGTGTCTTGACAGAGGCTCTCGCTTTCAGGCAGCCATTTCTGGGTTTCTTTGTAACCAACAGAAGATCAGCTTCTTCCACAGCTAGCCAATCAGAAGTAATAGGGGTGGGACGTAAACACTTTTTAAAATGTTTGTGTATGTACTAGACTTCTGCAATTCAGTTTTCTGAAACTTGCGTGGATCTCTACAAATATACCCGGCGTACCTTTCTAGCAACAGAGAGAACATAAGAAAAATAAATAAAAACTACTTGTCCGACGGGAAAAGTATAAAGGCAAAACTTGTCCGTCCTACAAACCTTGTTGTCCCGGGCGTCGGGCGATACGAATTGGCCACCCCTGTAACTAAAACATTTTTTGCGGTTGGGCGCCATTGGCGACTGTTACCTAAAAAAAGCATGTGTCAGTATTTATGAATGCACTATGACGTCTGTCTGTAAAATAAATACAACATTTCTGGAAGACCAGGAGGTGCTGTATCAACACCAGCAGAGAATGAAATACAGTAACTCAAATTTCATGCAACAGGAGTGACAGTGACCAAACGATTGAGAGTACTGTAGTGTAAAAATGTACCTTGAAATGAACAGTTGCATTCAATAAACTTAGAACAAAAAAAATTTAAAAAATGCACTAAGGGTAAAGAAAATAAATTATAAAAGGGCTGAAAATGCAGCAAAATTAAAAATAAATAAGGTAAAACATGTATTCAGTGGCATAGTGTAGTGTTTTGGTGGTAGTTATGGGTTTAATTCCTGTCCCTGCCAAAAACATGTGAGAATGTGGCTGCTCCTTAATTGAATGATTACGTGCTAACTAGGAGCAGCCACATCGCATTAAAAGGAGAGCCCAAGGCTCCATTTGGGGAGAGGAGTTTGGTAAGTGTACACTGTTCTGTTACTGTGTTTCTGCACATTTTGTTTTCAGTGAAGGCGCTGCCCAGCCTATGTTTTTGTGTTTGTTTAAACCTTTATTTTGGCCTGTGTGCCTGTTTATTTGTTACTTTGTTCCTGTGTTTTGTTTAAAGTTTTTGTTTATTAAAGTGCACAGTTTCCTGGCTTCTGAGTCTGTCTTGCCATAATCCTGTCACAGAAGAGAAGCAAAAAGGTTGTTAACTCCAAATAAAGCAATGTTATCTTTTGCCAGTCAAATCGTAGGGTGCCTTAATAAACAAATAGTTTCCTTCTTTAGCAGTTACATCCATCCCAGTAATATACTCGGTTACTTGCGCACCAGCTTCCCTAGTTAGATGAGGCGATATCACTTCAGCCAAAAAAAGCAGGCACAGCAACCAAGACGTTACCATAATGAAAAACATTAAATGTATTGTTAATTTTGCACAAAAGCAGGATCAGCTGGTGCAGAGAAAAGGGATTTTATTTCTCAAACTGACCATTTGAAGAACGGCGAAAGCATGCAAGTACTTAAGACAAATTAGAAAAGTGTACTCCTTCCCTAACACATAGCCAGAGCAATGTGTTACTGAAGTACCTGCGGAGGAAAAAAAAAAAAACACATTAAAAGGGAATTAAAATAAAAAAGTAGTGCAGTTACTTGATTGCCGTAGAACACCTGCCATTAACTGCTAGCGAAAAATAAGGATTTGAAAATATCTAAAAATATAAAACATCCTGTTTTCATTGCAGTCACCAGCTGCGTAGATTACACAATGTTTTAGTACCACTGTAGTGTTAACAAGTTGTTGTATTTTAAGCAGCTGAATATGATAGCAACCAACTTGCTCCTAAAAGTGGGACCCAACAATTGGATTTGGGGACCAATTTGTCTGGCCAAGGAGCCATTGGGTCTGTATCTTTGGGTTCACAATGGTACGATATACCCCAACACATGGGTTGTGATTTTTATTTATTTATTTATTTTTAAAGTAGTTGTGACAGATGGCAGGGACCTCTTAGGCTAGGCTAGTTTGTTTGATAAAGGTTGAATAGATGCCCTAGAATACGAATCACGGTCAAATGATCAATTGCAAAGAACTTGCAGAGTTAGTACGGAGCTGTGTACTAAGTTGCAGACTTGCTAGTACAGTACTGGTCTCAGGATCACCCCCAGCTGCATACTAAGTTAGTGCAGAACAAGTTGGGGACTAGCTGATCCTTAGCTTTAGTCAGTACTAAGGATGAAGCTTTGTTAGTAACTACTAAGACTGAATTGCCCATTTATTTCCCCCTTTTTTCCCTAAAACTAAATTCACATATATGATCTAATTTTCCCAAAACACCACCAAAATTAACAAAGCTGTGTTGGAGGATAAACAAAACTTTAGGTCCTCATTATTTAATTCATACACAAAACAAAATACATTCATTTATACAACCTAAGTATTGTAAACTAGGTGTAAATCGAATCAGCACAGCTGACAATTTAAAAATAATTACTACTGGGACAGGAAGTAAGAGAAATGTTTATTCGAGGAGATGTTAAATGTATTAAAACAAAAACAAGTGCACAAATACAAAGAATTGTTGTACAAAATTACAACTGCTTAAAGAGACACAGGCAGTCAGCTCCAGTGAATCTGAAAACTGACAAGTGGTAACTCCCAACCCCCATGAAACAATTTTACTTTTTAAATGTCTATTTATGATCAGGAGTAGTCTATTTTGTAATCTTAAATGGTATAAGTGCAACACAAAATGATGGGGACCCTTAAGTTAATCCTGCACTGACAAACTTATTAGGTTTTGTGTCTATTCTAAACATTGAATATCATACTGGCCCGAATTTAAGGCAGCCTGTTACTTTTCAAAAGAAAATATAAAGAAATGTATTACATGTACCGTAAACCAAAAGATTTATAAGGGGGGAACTTTATCAAGATGATATGTAGCCTAAAATTTTTAAAATGACTGGGGAGGAATTAAGTTTTTTATTATTGTTTATTTATTTTTTAATTTTTGTTAATGGAACGTGTGCAAGACACAAACCTCAAGTGTATTTTATTTGTTGCAGTTCTTGTTCTGCATTTCCTAAACAACTGTTCATTTTAAGCTACTTTTTTTACACAACAGTACTCACACGTTTGGTCACCATCACAACTGTTGAAAGAAACTGGGGTTCATGTATTCTGCTGGTGTTAATATACCTGATGAAGACCCGTAGAATCGAAACATGTTGTTTGTTTTACAATTGTGTCTTTTTTAAACCAATGAAGAGATTTTGAGAATATAAAACAAGCAAGAGTCAAGTATTTAAACCTCTTTGAAACAAAATGATGCATTTTGTTTGGTAATCCATTTAAATATAGTTTGGCTGAAAGAAATGTGAACGCTTGCAGTGCCGTAGAGACTCTACTTTCATTGTGTGTGTGTGTATATATATATGTGTAGGTTGCATGAATTGGATGAGCACAATATTTATTTATTTGCTCTGCTTACGGTCATGTGCATACACATTTTAACAACAAGTTTGTTTTTTTAACCATTCGGCAACGTTCAGCCGAACAGACTGTTCAACTTATGTTAATTCAAGCGGTTACCAAATCGTACAGTAGTATAAAAAAAAAACTTTGCGCTTTTGATATTCACTAGCTTTTGCATGTGGCATCCGTTGGCAAAACACTTTCAGTAGTAATCTGTAACAAACCAGATTCTAGTCATAACTTCCTCTAGCGGTTAATAAACCAGCATATCGCATGGACTTCAGTTTTACTGCGAAGAGTAGCATACCATACTGTAAAATTGTTATAGGTGGCTGTGGCTACCACTGTATGCACTATAAAGCTCCAATAAACAATCACATGCTTAGTTTAGCTTTTGTATACTGTACTTTATAAAAACAGTGTTGATAGTCTGGTTTATTTATATTCTTTAGGTGTTCGCTGTAGGGACATCTGTTGTCCACACTCTATCCTGCCGTGAAAGTGCGGCTGGGGGAGCTGGTCTCCTGACCTTCCCCCTCCTCTTCACGGCCAGCAGTTCCCCTCCGTGGGGCTCCGACCACACGATCTCCTGCCGCGAAAGTGCGGCTGGGGGAGCTGGTCTCCTGACCTTCCCCCCCCTTCTTCATGGCCGGCAGTTCCCCTCCGTGGGGCTCCGACCACATAATCTCCTGCCGCGAAAGTGCGGCTGGGGGAGCTGGTCTCCTGACCTTCCCCCTCCTCTTCACGGCCAGCAGTTCCCCTCCGTGGGGCTCTGACCACACAATCTCCTGCCGCGAAAGTGCGGCTGGGGGAGCTGGTCTCCTGACCTCCCCCCCCCCTTCTTCATGGCCGGCAGTTCCCCTCCGTGGTCCTCAGACCACATGATCTCCGGCCGCGAAAGTGCGGCTGGGGGAGCTGGTCTCCGGACCTCTCCCCCTTTCTTCATGGCCGTCCGTTCCCCTCCGTGGGGCTCCGGCCATAGTGTAGCGACCCCAGGCGATGCCGACGGCAGGAGGGGAGCCCCTGGCCATGAAGGAGGCAGCAGGAGCTCTGCTTCTCCCAATGGTGGTGGTGGTGGAGGTAGAGATAGCTCCTGCTCCTCTCCTCTTGAAGGCCAAGGCGGCAGGGGCTCCTCCCCTTCAGGCGGCCAAGGCGGCAGGGGCTCCTCCCCTTCAGGCGGCCAAGGCGGCAGGGGCTCCTCCCCTTCAGGCGGCCAAGGCGGCAGGGGCTCCTCCCCTTCTGGCAGCGAAGGCGGCTCCTCCCCTTCTGGCAGCGAAGGCGGCTCCTCCCCTTCTGGCAGCGAAGGCGGCTCCTCCCCTTCTGGCAGCGAAGGCGGCTCCTCCCCTTCTGGCAGCGAAGGCGGCTCCTCCCCTTCTGGCAGCGAAGGCGGCTCCTCCCCTTCTGGCAGCGAAGGCGGCTCCTCCCCTTCTGGCAGCGAAGGCGGCTCCTCCCCTTCTGGCAGCGAAGGCGGCTCCTCCCCTTCTGGCTGCAACAGGGAAACCAGCAGGCATGTTCCCTCTGCTGGCGGTGGTGGAAGCGGAACCAGCAGGCATGCTCACTCTGCTGGTGGTGGTGGGAGCGACACACAGTCCTCCCAGGGCGGTGGAGGTGGAACCAGCAGGAACTCACCCTCTGCTGGCGGAGGTGGGAGCGACCCACAGTCCTCCCAGGGCGGCGGAGGTGGAACCAGCAGGAACTCTCCCTCTGCTGGCGGATACCTGGGCTGTGGACGTTCGGCCTTCCCCCTCTTGGGCTGTGGACGCACTGGCTCCTCCCTCTTGGGCTGTGGACGCACTGGCTCCTCCCTCTTGGGCTGTGGACGCACCGACTCCTCCCTCTTGGGCTGTGGACGCACCGACTCCTCCCTCTTGGGCTGTGGACGCACCGACTCCTCCCTCTTGGGCTGTGGACGCTCAGTCTCCCTCTCCAGGTCTCCTCTCTCAGGTGGTGATGGGACCAGCAGGCACTCTCCCTCTGCTGGTGGGAATGGACATAGCAGGCACCCCTCTGACAGGAGAGGGCAGTTGAGTGGAGAATGCCCCCGCTCACCGCAGATGGGGCACCAGCAGTCATGCATGACCGCCCGGAGAATGGCATCCCGCGGCTGGTAGCTCCCGCTTCTGGGGTCTCCCCCGGGGTATCTGGTCCTGGCTCGCTTGGGCAGCCCACTCCTCTCCCTGGTATTGGGTGGGGCAGATGGCCACGGTGTGGCCAAACTCCCCACAACCAGGGCACCACTCCTCCACCACAACAACCCCTGGTGGCCGCTGTTGCAGCAGCTTTTGCTGCCTTCTGCAGCTCTTCCTCCTCTCTCCTCTCATCTTTCTTCCTCCCATCCTCCTCTTCACCCTTCTTTCTCCACACACTCAAAAAACGAAAAAAAACTGAAAAAGCTGCAGTACCCTCTTCTGCCTGCGTCCTGGAGGCGCTGCGATCCCACGCAGGACACCACGTGTGACAGGGATGGCTAGTGGTGACGTCAGACCAGAAGAAGGCACAACAAAAACAAAAGGTACGGTGCAGTGGCGCGGGCGCCGTTTTATTTAAAGCAAACAAAAATAAAATAAATATTTCAACAAAAATAAACACTGTGCTCACCGAGCAAAACAAAAGGGTAAACAAAAACAAAATCACGAACACTACAACCCGTCAGGCTGGGCAATCGCCTTCACTGACGCTAGTTAGTTTCGGGTTTTAAATAAATTCTCTCGCTCTCCGTCTCTCTACTTGCTCTCTCCTCTTTAACACCCACCCCGAGCTAGAGAGCTGCAGGCTTTTTATAACAGGTGACCATCTCCCGATTAGCAACAAATTAAATCACCTAATTCGGGAGATGGCCACCTTCTGCACGAGTTTTAATTATTACTCCTGGCAGAGGACGAGCACCGATCTCGCCTCTGCCAGGACACGTTTTAAAAATAAACAAAACAATAACACAGCGGTACGCCGTCATCTTTACATAAATAATTATTCCTGCGGCGCTCGCCGTCATACATATAATAAAACAAATCATAAAACAAAACAAATACAAAATACACTGCACATGGGCGGAGGGGTCTCCGTTCTAAAACGGAAATAAACATCCACCATTGTTTATTACATATTTAATAGAAATCAGACTTTGCTTTTGATTTTTTATTCAACATAATATTGTAAATAATAAAACAAATGAAAATGGCATGGACAAAAATGATGGGACCGCTAACCTAATATTTTGTTGCACAACCTTTAGAGGCAATCACTGCAATCAAACGTTTTCTGTAGCTCTAAATGAGACTTCTGCACCTGTTAACAGGTAGTTTGGCCCACTCTTCCTTTGGCCCAACTGCTCCAGCTGTCTCAGGTTTGATGGGTGCCTTCTCCAGACTGCAAGTTTCAGTTCTTTCCATAGATGTTTGATAGGATTCAGATCAGGACTCATAGAAGGCCTCTTCAGAATAGTCCAATGTTTTGTTCTAATCCATTCTTGGGTGCTTTTAGCTGTGTGTTTTGGGTCATTATCCTGTTGGAGGACCCATGACCTGCGACTGAGACAGAGCTTTTTGACACTGGGCAGTACGTTTCGCTCCAGAATGCCTTGATAGTCTTGAGATTTCATTGTGCCCTGCACAGATTCAAGGCACCCTGTGCCAAGCGCAGCAAAGCAGCCCCAAAACATAACCGAGCCTCCTCCATGTTTCACTGTAGGTATGGTGTTCTTTTCTTTGAAAGCTTCATTTTTTCGTCTGTGAACATAGAGTTGATGTGACTTGCCAAAATGCTTCAGTTTTGACTCATCTGTCCAAAGGACATTCTCCCAGAAGGATTGTGGCTTGTCAATATGCATTTTAGCAAATTCCAGTCTGGCTTTTTTATGTTTTTCTTTCAAAAGTGGAGTCCTCCTGGGTCTTCTTCCATGGAGCCCACTTTCGCTCAAAAAGCAACGGATGGTGCGATCAGAAACTGACGTACCTTCACCTTGGAGTTCAGCTTGTATCTCTTTGGCAGTTATCCTTGGTAGAAAAAGAACCATTCGCACTATCCTTCTGTTCAATCTGGGGTCGATTTTCCTCTTGCGGCCACGCCCAGGGAGGCTGGCTACAGTTCCATGGACCTTAAACTTCTTAATAATATTTGCAACTGTTGTCACAGGAACATCAAGCTGCTTGGAGATGGTCTTGTAGCCTTTACCTTTACCATGCTTGTCTATTATTTTCTTTCTGATCTCCTCAGACAACTCTCTCCTTTGCTTTCTCTGGTCCATGTTCAGTGTGGTGCACACAATGATACCAAACAGCACTGACTACTTTTCTCAATTTAAATAGGCTGAATGACTGATTACAAGATTGGAGACATGTGTGATACTAATTAAAGAAACTAATTAGTTTGAAATATCACTATAATCCAATTATTTATTATCTTTTCTAAGGGGTACCAACAAATGTGTCCAGGCCATTTTAGAATATTTTTGTAGAATAAGCAATAATCCATCTCTTTTCACAACTCCTTTGCTTTATTCTATGACATACCAAAGGCATGCAAGTATACATGATAAAATAGCTTTTAATTTCATCACTTTTCAGGAGGAATGAAGCATTATTTCAATGAGCTGTAAGGGTACCAACAAATTTGAGCACGTCTGTATAATATATATATATATATATATATATACATATATACACACACACTTTTTTTTTTCTTATTTAAACATTTGTTAATTCGAGAACTTTCATTAAAAAAAAACAAAAAAAAAACAAACACTCAAACTAGGTTTGTGTGTGTCTGTATATAGGAGTTGTATACTATTAGGAACATACTGAGTTGCACATGGCTGCTTGTATGCAGACAGTTTAATAAAGATATATACACGAGGGTGCTGAGCACTCGCTTATTTTTCCCCCCATGCAGTGCATAGGCTTTAGTATAGTACTCATGTCTGTAGTTTAAAATAAAGTACCAAATGCAACACACGTTTAGGCTATATTACACTTTTGCCATATGTTTTTTTTGGTTTTCTTTTTGCAATTACATTCAATGTATGTGCAAAAAAAAAAAATCCTGGGTCAAAATGTTTAATAGTCAAAAGTTCCACTTTTCTACAGTAATTTTACAGTGAGCTAGCATTTATTTTTATTTTATAAACAATATTTGTGTTTATATGTTAGAAAACCAGTGTACAACTTATCAAAACGAAACCATGAGGTAAAGTTAAAAGCCTAAGCATATTGTTTAAAATCAATGCTTACCTTCTCACGCAGTGCTTACACAAATCATGTTTTACTTACGCAGACAGTTCAGTGCCGCTTACTGCTCAATGCAGAGCCGCTTCCTGCTTCATTGGGTCACGGACAATAATTATGATTATCGATAATTTTTCAATGCAATTAAATTATCGTGATTATCAATTATTGTTCCAACCCTAGTGCCTGCTGTACTGAACACTCTGATGGCACTGAGTGGTAGATTTGCAATCTGCATTAATATCTTGGCGTCTTCTCAAGTGGGTGGAAAGATTGTTTTCGTTTTCAGTATAGTTAATTTCTTTGCAACATATTTTACAAATTGCATGCAACATCAATCTCATTTCTTTTTTCATTTAGATAACCAAAATGATGCCACGCTTGATTAAGTTTCTTCTTTATCTTTGTTTTGATTTGACACTTGTTCTTTTGAGACTGCCGTCTTTGCAGTGCAAATTTAAAATTAGTATTTCTGTATGGTTTACAAGAGTTCAGCAACTACCTCTAATCAAATGCAGTGTATTTCTCAGACGCTTTGCTGTGTCAGGCCCATGAGCAAAGTGAGTGCAAGAGAACACACAACTTAATTAATGGTAGTCACCGTACACTTACATATACCATGTACATATTAGATATCATTAAATCTAATTTAAAAAAAACAGAAAACATAATTGCTGTACTTAATCTGCTTTTATAGAAGATGTTGTGCTTTAAACGTTTAACATGCTGTGTCATGGACAGTGAGTGTATTCATATCATGTTGTAGCAGTATGGCTGACAGTGTATTGATTGAACCAAACCTTAAGTACATACTAGTGAATCATTGCACCCCTAATAGTTAAAAGCAGATTTTGAGTAGTTGCGACATTTGTAAGAAAACAAACAAACAATATTATATATATATATATATATATATATATATATATATATATATATATATATATATATATATATATATATTCACTTTATATATATATATATATATATAAAAATATAAAGCAATAAAAGCTATTTTTAGGCTTAATAAAAGTTTATGTCCCAAGTGTTGATCGTGTATTATGTTGGCAGGTAGAAAATAGAAACCATGATGAAAATTTATTGTATTTTATTAGTTGAAGGCCCAACAAATTAACTGCAGTCTAGATATTGTAATAACAGAGTTATTACATATTGCAACGGGAGTAAATCAAAGAGACTCCCCCAATTCCACTATTATAAAACAAACACAAGCAATACTTATGTCTTTACAACAGTATACAAGCAGAAACCAAACTTGACAGTTCTGCAAGCATTAAAAGGAGGACAGTTAAGATGCTCAAATAAAGATTAAAGTTTCACACCAAATATATATTTTTTCCTAATACAGAAGCAAAGCTAACCTACCGTGATAGGAGACTGGGCAGAGGGTGTGTAAGGCATGTGGGGTGGAGTCATGAAGGTCTGGAATCTGGAAGGCCGCTGTTTTTGTGCAAAGGCAGAGATGGGCATTGTTTCATGAGGTTCATTGCTCTGGGGAAAAAGAAAAAACAAAAATTTAAAGTCCAATGGACAAAGCAAATTTAAAGAATAATGTTTAAATTTAGCTGGACTCAAACCATCATTCCAAAAAAATAGTAAACTTCTTACCTATCCAAATAAGAAAAAAAATAATAAAAATAAATAAATAAATCAAATTTAAAAGTGAAAGTCAAGGCACTTACAAGTACTTCGTAGTCAGGAACAGTGTGTGTTCCCAGGCCATTCCTGTCAAATGTTACTCTGTAGGTAGCAGCAATGGTATCAACAGCATCTATCTGTCCAGTAAACAACCCATCATGTACACCTCTCAGTCGAGCTACAGTTGACATGGAGGACAGTTTAGTACAGTCAATAAGGAAGACAGTTTAGTTTTGATAGTTAAGTGTTTCACACAGCCATCTATTATTTCCAAACCCTCGACAAATGAAGGTTATTGCCCATCCATTTTATCTAGGTTTCAAAATATTCAGAATTGTTAACTTAAGCACATTTGCATCTTATACTGTATTTACCAAAAGGCAATCTGATTTTCTGGTTTAAGACAACCAAGGTATTTCATTCAGTACGTTTAAGTGGGTTCAGGTATTCAGATTTTTCCGTAACTTGATTTGATGCAATCTCTAAACAATATGTATTATGGCAATTATTATTATTATTTTTTTAGATCTGCTTGAGTTCCTCATTTTTTTTATCAGATTCCTGCAAGTCTGCACATGTTAATTGCTGTACTCTCTGTTTATTGGTCCAATATTTCATATGCTGACGGTTATCCCTATTGCACTAAAACTACTGGTACTCTGTACGCATGTAAAAACACACATTCACTACAGTACATAGTTCATATTTTAAATTTTACAAAAAAAAAAAAGAGTGATCTTTAACTGCTGTTAAAAAGCAAAGTTAGTCAGCAAACATGGCATATACTTAAAACAAACTATATTGTTATCATTAGCATTGTTATTCACCGCCTAAAATAAGCCTTTTGTTGCTCCTGGAGGAGAGTATTTGTTTATTTTGCTTTTATCCATGACGATTCTGATAGACTTTTTATTTCAATGAACACACGGCACAAAGTGCAGAAAGCATAATTCCAGTTACGCCAAGAACTATTGCGTAAAATATTAATTTAATTATAACAGCGAAATGTTACAAAATAAGAATATTACGACGTTTGAAAACAAATGGTTATAAACTATGTTCTTTTATTTTCCGAAAGAAAGTTATCATTTTGCTATTTTTACTTTTTCACAAAGGCCTATTCTCCATAACTATGTATACGTGTATTGCTTCAAGAATGGACAGGTGTCGCACAAATGACGACATTCTGAATTGTGACTGGTCACTAAACGTTTTACCAGTCACAGGTAGCAGTTCTTCCTTGCGGTAACACTTATTTAAATGAATATAACTATCCATAACTAAAACACATGGATCTGTGTAAACTGATTGGTGACTGACATTTGATATCAACAAACATTTGATATTAACAATTGTTTTGAGTTTTTGTTTCGTAAAAATAAATACAAAAGAAAAGCATTCCTTGGACTACATATTATATAATCCAAAATCTTTATTTCCACCCTTACACAAGATGCTGTTTTATAACTTGCCAAGCAAAACTGATAGTTATCACTTTCCTTTCTCCTCATGCATTGCTGCTTTTTAGATAATGTTTTGTTAATCTTTTGCGATCTAAAAAATTGAAGTTGTTGGGCTGTAATATTTACAAGTACTACTGTATTGTTGGTCAGCATTAGCCAATTGGGATAAGATTGTCAATCTAGCAAATGTTTAATAAATATGTATATATAGGTCCCCAACACTTTGATCTGTTGAGATGCACTGAAAAGGGAACGTGACAAAATAAAACTGTTGTTCTCCCAACTCCCATGGTTCAGGTACCAAGTCCCTGTGTGCTCGGTGCTGTGTTTTTGGTTTTCTGGCTGGAAATATGGATATAGTAGCTTTAATAATCACATGTGCAGGAATGATGTCAAAGTTTGCACATGTGCAGTACACTACTGGAGTAAGTTTTCAGAAAACTGGTTTACATGACTTGATAGCGGAATTACTTTTTGGAAGACTATATTCCGAAAAACATCAGAATATTTTTGCAGAGGATTAGGCCAGTTTCAGACGGATGCTCTAGAGGCGTGCCGAACTCAATTCAAGCACAAAATTCCCAATTAAGTACATGAGTAGAGCGCCACCTGAAACAATTAAATTTGCCTTAACGCTCTTTTGCCACTAGCACGCCTTCCTCTGCTGCTCCAAGTAGCTCTGGTGCACCTTGGTTTCATAAGGAGCTCCAGCGGCAAACTGAACTAAGCTGTAATTAATGCTAATGTACACAAATGATATGCTAAACAGTATCGTGTATCCCACAATACTAATCAATCGTGGCAGAGCCCATGGAGGAGCAGGGGGCAGGGGCCAAATTCTTGAAAGTCTTCTTAAGACAAAACTTAAAGTTCGTAAGAAAATAGTTAAGATCTTCCTAAGATTGTTCTTAAGTTTAATTCTTCAATTATTCTTACAATCTGAAATTTCTTCTTAAGAACTTCTTAAATATTGTCAAAAAAATAAAAATCCTGAGTAATAGACCTAAGGCAAACCATTTAAAAACATGTATTGTGATTTAGCACACATTACATTTTAATTACTGTATTTATTTATACATATTACTAAAATAAATAAATATTAATGTGAATGCAGACTTCTGTTCGTTTCATCTGAGCAATTTATTTTGATCCTCTTATACATTCAGGCAAATCTAAACAGAAATAAAACAACAATACAATGACTCAGTAATTGTCAGTGACGGGCTTTTTAACTAAATGGAGTTGCTGTGATTCGTGTTCTTGTAGCTCGACTTAATAAAAATGCAGCTGTAAAAATAAAATGTCTCGTAGCCCAACTCCCAGCAGCAGCACAGAGCTCTGTTTTTTCAACTGACCGAAAATCGTGCTTCTACCTGGGGAATCTGCTCGCTGATCTGTCCTTAGCATTATGGTTTCCGAAAAGGGAGATAGCCCCGTTGACTAGATTGTAGTGCGGCTGACAGATCAGTGTTTGCTCCAGGACTTACAGACTGAGGGTCAATGTGTCCCCCTCTTAATTTTAGGGGGACATTTTCTTCAGTGAGGGGGTCAATATGTTTGATGATTCAGAATCAACCACCATTTTTTATTTTTGTTTGTTTTAAATATGCCAACAGAGCTCTGAAGAACAAAAAATAAAACTGTAAAGCTGTAGATAAAACCAAGGTGTCTCTACAATACTGTCACTGTTGGGGAAAATATTTTGAATTGTATCAGTGACGCTGGTGTATCACGGAGTAGAGGACATTCATTGTACCAAATCACATTAGAAAAGGGGTTTTCAATCTTTTTAAACTGCATACCCCTTTCCAAAAATGTAGTCCACCGCATACCCCCATCGGAGAGAGAAAAAAAAGGTCTGTACAATAACATGATAGAACAAAACGTACAAGCCTTGGAGTGTACGATAGATACAATTATAAAAAAGTTACAGTATTATAACAGAAAAAATATATATATTATATTTACTTTTGGATAAAAAAGTCCCTCAAAACAGGTTTCTAGTTGTTAGGAACATCAACATAATTTTATTTTAAATCCTAATTAAAATCAACAAAGCTTCCGTGTTAGCCTCAATCACTCAAATGACACTGGACTATTCTGTGATGGCAAATGGCAATCATGATAATAAAATTACAGAAAAGGTGGCAAAGAAAAGTTCACTATCCACACATCTCTACAGCTGACCTCATTATGAAAACATATTACTGGCATTTTTAAATTAATGGTGACTAGAACATACAGTACTGATGCTAATTAAAAAATAATAATAAAACGCTTACCTAGTATCAGTGTGATGGATGTCCCTGCTTGTTACCACACAAATCACTGATGATGGCAGGGAAACTGGAGAGAGCTTCAGTCGCAAGACATTTTTGGCATTTTTAATCTGACGGTATTTCGTCTTGATCGCCCTTTGCTAGTAATGTACTAGTATTGAGCCAACAAGCCATATTTTTTCACTGGATTGAAAGCTAAAAACTCTTACTCTCACACCAGACGCAACAGCATGTCAAACTAGACCGCATGACAATACTTCGGCTTCTGACTGGCCATACATTCTGTATTCTGAAATGAACCAATAGTACTTAAGTTAAAATGAACTTTAATCGGGTCATTGAAAAAAGTAAATATCGATTTACAAGCATGAACGCACACAGGAAATAAAATGAGTTAGACTAGTTTTTTAAAATATAAAAAAAAAAAAAAAAAGTAAAAAAAGTCTTTTGTATCCCAAAGACAGGCTGCAGTAACCATCCAACTGTTTATATGACATTTAAAACAGGGCTTAAAAATATGTACATATTTAATATGTAAATTAGTCGTGTGTGCACTGAACGCTCTGTCACAGCACATCAGTCTGGTGTTGGCGATTAAACGTTGATTACATGACAAAAGTTTGCAATAGATTGGCAAGTGGTACTAAAAATGCGTTTCAGAACCGCCATTTCAGAATTTCTCGCGTACCCCCAGGGGTACGTGTACCCCCAGTTTGAAAACTGCTAGAAGAAACCACATTACCAAGAGATACAGTTTAATAGTAGTAGTATTTAAATGTCGTTGTCCTGACTGGAAAATTCTTCCAGCTTTCCCTTTATTTTGACAATTTCCATATCAAAAAAGGCATTATTATCTTGACATTTTTCATTTAGCCCCCAAGTAAATAAATATTTTTTTCAAAAACAACTGTTGCTTTATTTTTACAACACAAGTTGGTGTTGTTGATATGATAAACACGTATATCTGCTTCAGGTACTGTATTTCATTTTTTTTCAAGGTTCAACTATGTATTTCATTGGTTTTGTGTATTTGCTATAGTTTTAACTTATTTTAATACTGCACATAATTATATGGTTTAGAAAATGCTACTTACCAAAACCATGCTGCACGTGAACTGTATTACATAATAATTTCCTTTAATCCAAATGCAGTGGTGTTTTCTCAATGCAAAATGTATTGTAGGCATATATACAGTGCTGTATAAAACCACATACACTATATTTAATTTATATATATGTATGTATATATATATATATATACATATATATATATATACACATATATACACACACTATATATATATATATATATATATTTATATATATATTATATACACACACACACACATACAGTGCCTTGCAAAAGTATTCAGACCCCTGACCAATTCTCTCATATTACTGAATTACAAATGGTACATTGAAATTTCGTTCTGTTTGATATTTTATTTTAAAACACTGAAACTCAATCAATAATTGTAAGGTGACATTGGTTTTATGTTGGGAAATATTTTTAAGAAAAATAAAAAACAAACATCTTGCTTGCATAAGTATTCAACCCCCACGCATTAATATTTGGTAGAGCCACCTTTCGCTGCAATAACAGCTTTAAGTCTTTTGGGGTAAGTATGTACCAGCTTTGCACACAGTGTCGGAGTGATTTTGGCCCATTCTTCTTGGTAGATTTGCTCCAGGTTGTTCAGGTTGGTTGGACGACGCTTGTGGACCGCAATTTTCAAATAGTGCCACAGATTCTAAATGGGATTGAGATCAGGACTTTGACTGGGCGACCCTTAGGACATTCACCTTTTTGTTCTTGAGCCACTCCAATGTTGCTTTGGCCTTGTGCTTGGGATCATTGTCCTGCTGAAAGGTGAATTTCCTCCCAAGCTTCAGTTTTTTTAGCGGACTGAAGCAGGTTCTCTTGCAGTATTTCCCTGTATTTTGCTCCATCCATTCTTCCTTCAATTTTAACAAGATGCCCAGTCCCTGCTGATGAGAAGCATCCCCACAGCATGATGCTGCCATCACCATACTTCACTGTAGGGATGGTGTGTCTTGAGGCATGGGCAGCGTTAGGTTTCCGCCACACATAGCGCTTTGAGTTTTGGCCAAAAAGCTCCATCTTGGTCTCATCTGACCACAAAACCTTTTCCCACATCGCAGCTGGGTCACTCTCATGCTTTCTGGCAAACTCCAGACGTGCTTTCAGGTGGTTCTTTTTGAGTAACGGCTTCTTTCTTGCCACCCTCCCATACAGGCCAGTGTTATGCAGAGCTCTTGATATGGTTGACTGGTGCACCATTACTCCACTCCCAGCCACTGAACTCTGTAGCTCCTTCAAAGTGATTGTTGGCCTCTCTGTGGCTTCTCTCACAAGTCTCCTTCTTGTTTGAGCGCTGAGTTTTGAGGGACGGCCTTTTCTTGGCTGTGCTTGGGTGGTGTGATGCAGCTTCCACTTCCTGATTATTGATCCAACTGTGCTCACTGGGATTTTTTGTACCCTTTCCCTAATCTATGCAATTGTATTACTTGATCTCTAACTTCTGTAGAATGCTCTTTGGTCTTCATTTTCCTTCAGATTCACAGCCTGACCAATGATCCTTCAACAGTGGGGTTTTTATCCAGAAAATGTGACAGCAACTTTAATGGTTCACAGGTGGAGGCCAATGGTAAGGTAATTGTGTCCTCGTTAGGGCAATTTCTTTCATCGGTGTAAACTGGGAGCTTCCACAGCACAGGGGTTGAATACTTATGCAAGCAAGACATTTCAGTTTTTTATTTTTCTTAAAAATATTTCCGATCATAAAACCAATGTCACCTTACAATAATTGATTTTGAGTTTCAGTGTTTTAAAATAAAATATCAAACAGAACGAAATTTCAATGTACCATTTGTAATTCAGTAATATGAGAGAATTGGTCAGGGGTCTGAATACTTTTGAAAGGCAGTGTGTGTGTGTGTGTGTGTATATATATATATATATATATATATATATATATATATATATATATATATATATATATATATAGATATATATATATATATATATATATATAAATTTTATTATGCGCGTTATAGGCCTACTGGCGAAATGGCCAAGAGACAGTTGGTGCTTAACACATACGGAATTATTTTGGCCCTAAACTTTAGCATTTTTGGTCATAGAAAAGACAAATTTCACATATTTTATAACGTTACCTTAGGCTATTTTTTTTTTTTTGTTAATTATGCGTTTTCGTTTCACAAATCTTCTGCACACAGTATTTTTAAGCACAACTATAATAGCCTATATTTCAACAGTCACTGCCGAAGCTTATTACTTATTCTTCCAGAAGTAATGATCGGGTGTAACAGGGATACAAGGTTATATTTGCGCCGGGCCATGTTTTATAACAAGCCTGATGATGTCTCCAGGCTTTACTGTGAAACTGATTGTAACCAGGGAGGGTGTGAGCGCATTCTACTGGACTGGAGAATAATGGCACGGGAGTTTAATTATGAAAAACACAAGTGTAAACAAACAAGTAAAAAAGATTAGCCTGTCGTCACACATGTCATGGTAATACAAAATGCATTAATTTACTGCGTATTGGTATTGCGTCTGGTCAGGGAAGGGGGACACACGGGCGCGTTAAGAGATTTTCAGCGGGACATTTTTTATTTCAGCGGGGCATTGGCGCAATGGCGCGGCCTAGCGCGAACACTGATAGATCATGGTCATCTTAAGGGTAAAATTCAGATTTATTATTATTTTGTTACAATAAAGGTGACAAATTATGGTTAAATGTGATTAAAACTAGTTTAGCTGTGTATTTGTTTGACACGCACGAACTGTGCTGTGTAGGCCTACTGTTCTCAAACAAATGAGTTTTTCTTTATAATAACCATATGTCATCATTTGTCTACGATGCAATTTTTATTTAAGACACCTTTGGAATAAGTGCGAAACGCTTTCGGCATGCCTCTGGAGCACCCGTCTGAAACTGGCCTTAGTTTCAAAACACGAAAATATTAATTCACCTGTCACTTTCGTCCCTATTACTAAAGGCAGTGGGATTTCTTCTGGAAGATCTTTGAAGTGTGACACATCTGTGACCTTTCTCTGCTGCAGTACTCTGATTTTCTGTCGTTTCTGCTTTAATGCCGATCTCTCCTCTGCAAAGAATGCTGCTGAACACCTACATGGCAGCAGAAAATACTCATAAAAAGGAGGCAGGTTATAGATGCATTAACGTTAAGAGCTGCACAAACAGATTACTCGAATTGAGCTCTCCACAGAAATCAGGTGCTGACAATCTGGTGGTCTTTGGTGTTGATTGAGCTAATTTACTATTCAAAGTGAAATAAGTGAACAAAACAACTGCTTGGATTTGTGCACATTGCTATTCTACATAGTCTAAGAAAAGCAGCAATGTACACAAATCCAAGCAGCTGTTTTACTTAGAATGGTAAATTGTACAGCTCTATCAACATTTACAATTTTGGTTAAACAATTGAGGCAATTGAGGCAAAGAATGCGGATGAATTTTCTTTATTATTTCTTTTTTTTAAATGTAATATGCTCCAATGTTGTTAACTGAATATATCAATTACTGCAAAAATGTAATAAGGACCAGGGTTCCGACCTTCTTTAATTGAGCCAATTGCAAGCCTGCACACTAATGTACAGGATTACACAGTGCTCAAGTGATTTCTTGATTCATTGACAGATTCATGGAAGATAAATCAGCGTTTAAGGACCCTTCAATAATTAACTGACGTCATTTGTTTTATATGAACAATTTTTGTTGTATTGTAGCATGTTCAGGAACTTAAGTCAACTTGTATTACACAGTACTATTTTAATACAAGCAAGTCCCTTACCGTCTTGGTTTTCCCATCAATCTTCTGATTTTCCCCCATTCTACTCGGGTCAATTTTCTGGTTTTTAGGTTTGGAAACGACTCTTTCAAACAAACACAGAAGTCATTGTCCCCTTCAAATAATGGCCTGTCAACAAAATATATTTGAATCAATAAATACATTAAGGCTTTAAAAACATGTACGCAACACCTTAAAATTGACTGAATAATTTAATAAACAATACTAAAAACATACTATTGTCCAATGGTTTACCAAGCCCCAGGGTTGTAACAAAATAAAAGATTGTGCAAAATGCCTGTTAAGATTACTTCATGTTTTTCATTTTATAAACACTGATTGATTTATTCCATAAGGAGCATTACACAAATTGGAGCAATTTTATTTCTTCTTTACCATGACCTAGAAGACAAAATGTTCTTAACTGTTCAATCAAGTTGGCTTTGCCATCATTATTCATCAAGTTATAAGTGATTATACAAGTAGTTTACATCATAGCCTCCCTGAAAATGGTAGTGATTTGGTCAAGAATAAAAGCAGCAACTTGACACAATCACCCATAATCAGTATCCTATCAAGGACAACGCTTACCGGTCTATATTAGAATAAAACCACTCGTAGATGCACCACTTGTGCGCTTTTGGAAGTTTGAGGAGATTCCGCAATCTGAGCCCAATCTTCTGTGATACTTTTTTATCTGGTGTTGCAGCAGTTGCAAGTTTCTAAATAAAGAAAAAAATAATAATTTATATATATAAAAAAATAAAAGTACACAGCCAAAAAACAGGTAACTAAAAAGCATGCGGTACCCGTGAATCTATCTTTCTAAACATGGGATTTGGGGGATCTCCCTAATAAAAGCTGAATCTCAAAACAATAATTGTGAATATAGTAATTGTTACAGCTGTACTACTAGATTCATTTATCCAACTTTTTGTATGTCCGACTTTGCTCTGGTCCCACCGCCGTCGGATGGATAGGTAGGTAGGTAGGTAGGTAGGTAGGTATCAGTGGTTGGAAATTCTGGCCTCATCATAGGAGCAAAAAGAGACTGAACACTTGCCCTATCATCCTTACACTACCGGGTAATAGTCAATCTCTGTCATGTGATTGGTTCACATCACTGTCAGTCTCGTCCCTTTTCAAAGGAACGCAACTGAAGACAGATGAGAATAATTTTGGAAGCACTTAATATGCATCGCTGAAACATAACCTGGTTAACCGTACAATGGCGTATCAAATGCTTTGATGACATATATGGTTGCATTCTTATAGAACTTAAGGATAAAACAAAATACATTTTGACAACGAATTGCATTAGTTCCATTACTAAGTTGAGCACAAGGTGGCTTCAATAAATGCTTTTCGATTTAAATACAGGCGTACTATGTGATAGTTTGGGATATTCAGTCTATTAAACGGTACCTGTTTATTTTTTAAATTATATATAAAAAATTTAGTTTAATAAACCGCTACCGAGTAAGACCATTTTGCTCCCTAATTTCCAGGCAGGCAAGTTAACTTCTATCCCTGTATGTAATTATATATTAGGGGTGCACTGATAAATCGGTACCCTATCGGCATGGCACCGATATATGGAAATAAATAAATAAATAAATAAATAAATAAATAAATAAATACATACATACAAACAAATCTGCTATCGGCAGTTTGTGTTATTTTAGCCGATAACGTACACCGATATTCGTGCTTCAAATTTTTTGCAGCACAGAATTTAATTGTTTGGTCAGGCGCGCTTACTCATGACGCAAGTACATTGAGACAGTAATTTTCCCAGTGTTGTGTAACGTGCGATCATGCAGTAAATATGTCTCAAAAGAGCGGTGTTTAGATTTGTTTTATTTATTATTATTATACATTTTTTTCTTTTTTAATATCTGAAAACAATAGGATAAAGTTGTGTGCAGCAGAACAGACGATGCTACATTAAATCCAACAATGAACTGCGAGTAGAATATTATTGTGATGCTTTAAAAAAAAAAAATTATATATATACTGTATATATATATACTGTATATATATATATATATATATATATATATATATAGGCTGAATCCTAAAAAACATTGATGGTTTAAGTTATTATTATTTATTTCTTAGCAGATGACCTTATCCAGGGCGACTTGCAATTGACAAGATATCACATTATACAGATTTTTTACATACAATTACCCATTTATACATATATATAGTTCGTGTGTGTCAAACAAATACACAGCTAAACTAGTTTTAATCACATTTAACCATAATTTGTCACCTTTATTGTAACAAAATAATAATAAATCTGAATTTTACCCTTAAGATGACCATGATCTATCAGTGTTCGCGCTAGGCCGCGCCATTGCGCCAATGCCCCGCTGAAATAAAAAATGTCCCGCTGAAAATCTCTTAACGCGCCCGTGTGTCCCCCTTCCCTGACCAGACGCAATACCAATACGCAGTAAATTAATGCATTTTGTATTACCATGACATGTGTGACGACAGGCTAATCTTTTTTACTTGTTTGTTTACACTTGTGTTTTTCATAATTAAACTCCCGTGCCATTATTCTCCAGTCCAGTAGAATGCGCTCACACCCTCCCTGGTTACAATCAGTTTCACAGTAAAGCCTGGAGACATCATCAGGCTTGTTATAAAACATGGCCCGGCGCAAATATAACCTTGTATCCCTGTTACACCCGATCATTACTTCTGGAAGAATAAGTAATAAGCTTCGGCAGTGACTGTTGAAATATAGGCTATTATAGTTGTGCTTAAAAATACTGTGCGCAGAAGATTTGTGAAACGAAAACGCATAATTAACAAAAAAAAAAAAATAGCCTAAGGTAACGTTATAAAATATGTGAAATTTGTCTTTTCTATGACCAAAAATGCTAAAGTTTAGGGCCAAAATAATTCCGTATGTGTTAAGCACCAACTGTCTCTTGGCCATTTCGCCAGTAGGCCTATAACGCGCATAATAAAATTTATATATATATATATATATATATATATATATATATATATATATATATATATATATATATATATATATATATATATATATATATATATATATACACACACACACACACACACACTGCCTTTCAAAAGTATTCAGACCCCTGACCAATTCTCTCATATTACTGAATTACAAATGGTACATTGAAATTTCGTTCTGTTTGATATTTTATTTTAAAACACTGAAACTCAAAATCAATTATTGTAAGGTGACATTGGTTTTATGTTCGGAAATATTTAAGAAAAATAAAAAACTGAAATGTCTTGCTTGCATAAGTATTCAACCCCTGTGCTGTGGAAGCTCCCAGTTTACACCGATGAAAGAAATTGCCCTAACGAGGACACAATTACCTTACCATTGGCCTCCACCTGTGAACCATTAAAGTTGCTGTCACATTTTCTGGATAAAAACCCCACTGTTGAAGGATCATTGGTCAGGCTGTGAATCTGAAGGAAAATGAAGACCAAAGAGCATTCTACAGAAGTTAGAGATCAAGTAATACAATTGCATAGATTAGGGAAAGGGTACAAAAAATCCCAGTGAGCACAGTTGGATCAATAATCAGGAAGTGGAAGCTGCATCACACCACCCAAGCACAGCCAAGAAAAGGCCGTCCCTCAAAACTCAGCGCTCAAACAAGAAGGAGACTTGTGAGAGAAGCCACAGAGAGGCCAACAATCACTTTGAAGGAGCTACAGAGTTCAGTGGCTGGGAGTGGAGTAATGGTGCACCAGTCAACCATATCAAGAGCTCTGCATAACACTGGCCTGTATGGGAGGGTGGCAAGAAAGAAGCCGTTACTCAAAAAGTACCATCTGAAAGCACGTCTGGAGTTTGCCAGAAAGCATGAGAGTGACCCAGCTGCGATGTGGTCAGATGAGACCAAGATGGAGCTTTTTGGCCAAAACAAAGCGCTGTGTGTGGCGCAAACCTAACACTGCCCATGCCTCAAGACACACCATCCCTACAGTGAAGTATGGTGGTGGCAGCATCATGCTGTGGGGATGCTTCTCATCAGTAGGGACTGGGCATCTTGTTAAAATTGAAGGAAGAATGGATGGAGCAAAATACAGGGAAATACTGCAAGAGAACCTGCTTCAGTCCGCTAAAAAAACTGAAGCTTGGGAGGAAATTCACCTTTCAGCAGGACAATGATCCCAAGCACAAGGCCAAAGCAACATTGGAGTGGCTCAAGAACAAAAAGGTGAATGTCCTACAGTGGCCCAGTCAAAGTCCTGATCTCAATCCCATTGAGAATCTGTGGCACTATTTGAAAATTGCGGTCCACAAGCGTCGTCCAACCAACCTGAACAACCTGGAGCAAATCTGCCAAGAAGAATGGGCCAAAATCACTCCGACACTGTGTGCAAAGCTGGTACATACTTACCCCAAAAGACTTAAAGACTATTGCAGCGAAAGGTGGCTCTACCAAATATTAATGTGTGGGGGTTGAATACTTATGCAAGCAAGATGTTTCAGTTTTTTATTTTTCTTAAAAATATTTCCCAACATAAAACCAATGTCACCTTACAATTATTGATTTTGAGTTTCAGTGTTTTAAAATAAAATATCAAACAGAACAAAATTTCAATGTACCATTTGTAATTCAGTAATATGAGAGAATTGGTCAGGGGTCTGAATACTTTTGCAAGGCACTGTATATCCTTCTATGGGGCTGTTTTTACTCTAATGGCACAGGAAATTTAGTTCCAATATATGGCAAAATAGATTCCACAGCATACCAAAAGACATTGGCCAATCGTCTGAAACCCTCCGCTACAAAAAACTTGGTTTAAAAGCGCAACTGGACTTTCCAAAGTAACACATCAAAACCTACTTCAGAATGGTTGAAGAATGAAATCAAGGTTCTGGAATGGCTTAATCAAAGTCCCGATCTAAATCCGATTGAGAATCTTTGGTATGAGTTGAAGAAGGCTGTGCACAAGAGAAGAAGTCCTTGGAATTTAAATGAACGGGAACAATTCTGCGTTGAATAATGGTCAAAAAAATCACTAAACAATCATGCCAAAAACTCATTGACAAATATCCAAATTGTTTAAAAGAGCTAATTATTGCTAAAGGTGCCTAAACTAGCTATTCATTTCATTTTCTTTGTCAGGGTATGAATATTTTTGAAATTAGCATTTTTGGAGTTTAGCAAACAAAATTGCTGAAATAAATAATGTTAGAATATTTCTTGTAACTTTCTCATCCACAAAAGCAAAAACCTTTGCTACAAAAGATTGACTACAACTATGTGTATATAGATGGCAATTCATTAGCCAGGGTTAGAAACCAACACAATTGTGGTAATAATCCTATGGACTACTACCTTTTGAAACTTGCTAGTCCTTCTGTGAAGTTCCTGAGTTGAAACCAACAACAGCTGTTGGGGTCCCCAAAAAATTAGGCTAAATTTGTATTTTCCTAAAAAAACAAACACTTAGAAATGTAGATGTTTTTTATTGGGTTTCTGCATCTGCCTTCCCCACACTGCAAACCCCAATCAAGTCTGTGTGGAGAACACTGTTGACAGCATACTTCACATAGCATATCACTGCCTCAGTAATGGAACTAAAAAAATCGGCAGAACCGATTATATTTAGCAGTTGCCATTCTGGTTTACTGGGCTAGACACTGGGTCCTCACAATAGCATGCATACACTCCTGTGCCCGTTTAGAATTTCTGTAGGTTTTCTCCACATTTAATCATCCAAGTCACACCTCCATTCATCATCAGAATACGGTCGTACATGCTTTGCAAGGGCGTGGCTTTTGTCATATGGGACACAAACCTTGCAGTACATTTTATTCTCTGAAGGAGTAGACTTACTGCAGCCAGTCAAATTACTTAAGTTACTTAAAGTGCGCTGCCTCCTGTCATATTCCTTGTGTTTGTGAATCATCATCTTTCTTTTGTGGTGTGGGGTCGAAACCAGATATACAACTCCAAATTTCTGTAAAATGACTTTACACTTCAAAAAGATGCAATTAATTTTATTCATCGTCGTAGTTTAAATGTTCGGTATTATAAACTCCATCTGCTTTTTAGACATCAAAACAGTATAAAAATGTCAAAATACAAAACAGCTCATGTGAATAACCATTTCCTCACATTACATTTCTTTTAACAGACCATATAAAATTGTTGTACTAATGTTGCACTAAATCTTGTAATACCAATACGTTCGTAATAAGACAGTTAAGCAATCATCCCTTAAATCTATATATTTATTTTACACTGATTAAAGATCAACCTACCAAATAAGTGTGTTGTGTTAAAGCAACTGGGCTTTCAAAAAAAAAAAAAAAAAAAAAAACAACCCTCAATTATTTATTTATATATATATATATATATATATATATATATATATATATATATATATATATATATATATATATATATATATATATATATATATATATATAGTACTGTGCAAAAGTTTTAGGCAGGTGTGAAAAAATGCTGTAAAGTAAGAATGCTTTCAAAAAGAGTTAATAGTTTATATTTATCAATTAACAAAATGCAAAGTGAGTGAACAGAAGAAAAATCTACATCAAATCAATATTTGGTGTGACCACCCTTTGCCTTCAAAACAGCATCAATTCTTCTCGGTACACTTGCCCACAGTTTTTGAAGGAACTCGGCAGGTAGGTTGGCCCAAACATCTTGGAGAACTAACTAAATTTGGGGCCAATCAGGTGCCTCCCTGATGGTATTGCATGATGGATAAGTATCTGCCTGTACTTCTCAGCATTGAGGAGACCATTAATTCTGACTAAATCCCCAACTCCATTTACAGAAATGCAGCCCCAAACTTGCAAGGAACCTCCACCATGCTTCACTGTTGCCTGCAGACACTCATTCGTGTACCGCTCTCCAGCCCTTCGGCGAACAAACTGCCTTCTGCTACAGCCAAATATTTCAAATTTTGACTCATCAGTCCAGAGCACCTGCTGCCATTTTTCTGCAGCCCAGTTCCTGTGTTTTCGTGCATAGTTGAGTCGCTTGGCCTTGTTTCCACATCGGAGGTATGGCTTTTTGGCCGCAAGTCTTCCATGAAGGCCACTTCTGACCAGACTTCTCCGGACAGTAGATGGGTGTACCAGGGTCCCACTGTTTTCTGCCAATTCTGAGCTGATGGCACTGCTGGACATCTTCCGATTGCGAAGGGAAGTAAGCATGATGTGTCTTTCATCTGCTGCAGTAAGTTTCCTTGGCCGACCACTGCGTCTACGGTCCTCAACGTTGCCCGTTTCTTTGTGCTTCTTCAAAAGAGCTTGGACAGCACATCTGGAAACCCCTGTCTGCCTTGAAATTTCTGCCTGGGAGAGACCTTGCTGATGCAGTATAACTACCTTGTGTCTTGTTGCTGTGCTCAGTCTTGCCATGGTGTATGACTTTTGACAGTAAACTGTCTTCAGCAACCTCACCTTGTTAGCTGAGTTTGGCTGTTCCTCACCCAGTTTTATTCCTCCTACACAGCTGTTTCTGTTTCAGTTAATGATTGTGTTTCAACCTACATATTGAATTGATGATCATTAGCACCTGTTTGGTATAATTGTTTAATCATACACCTGACTATATGCCTACAAAATCCCTGACTTTGTGCAAGTGTACCTAGAAGAATTGATGCTGTTTTGAAGGCAAAGGGTGGTCACACCAAATATGGATTTGATTTAGATTGTTCTTCTGTTCACTCACTTTGCATTTAGTTAATTGATAAATATAATCTATTAACATGTCTATTTTTGAAAGCATTCTTACTTTACAGCATTTTTTCACACCTGCCTTTTGCACAGTACTGTGTATATATATATATATATATATATATTATATATATATATATATATATATATATTTTTTTTTAATAGATAAAACGCAATCTTGTCAACGCGAGAGTATATCTGTACACTTTAAGCACTCACCCACAGGACTACTGAGACACAGACAAACTAGTTCTCATCAGTTTTAATTAGTCTCGGGCGAACGGGCCAGCATTACTTTTATTACCCAGATTAGCCCACAAGGTACTGGGTAATAAAATAGTAGGCCTTATTCAGTTTGTAATAAATTTAAATAAATATGGGTTTTGCATAAACCACTTCCCTAGAATCAAAAGCAAGTTCAGCAACTCAGACCTGGGGCACCATTGTAACTCTCTGACTTCTTCTTGGAGATCTTGAATTTATCGGTTTGTCATCCTCCTCATAAAACAAGCGACTTCTTTTGGAGCTTCTGGTTGGCTGGAAAACAAGATAACTGCAGTCAGTAACATAAGCTTTTTCAATATTTTTGAACTGCTCCAACTGCAAAAGTTTTTTACTCAGTCCCTTGATGTCCATAATATAGCAAGTCCTGGTTGTTCACATTCCTTCCAAAAGTAGTTTTAGCTGTAGGGGCAGATAAACTTATTTTTACCTACCTCACTCTGTGGAGCAACTTGAAATACCATTATAGCTCAGGAAAACCACCAGAATTTAGGACGAGCAGATCACATTTGCATATTTAGTGGGGACCTACAAATGGGTGGATTTATATACATACAGGGTTCTCCCCAGGAATTCTGTACAGCCGGGGCGGCAGAACATTGTAGCCGGGAGCACTTAAGGGAAAAATAAAAACTTGCCTTACCTTAAATATATAATACGACAAAGAATTTGAATAATGTGTTGTTTTTCAATGACTATCTGGTTACGATTTATATTCTACATTTTTTTTTCATTACTGTATTATGGTAAATTACCATGCTTATTTAGGCACTCTACGATTTGACTGGGGAAAGAATGTAGCGTTATTGGAGTTCACAAAAAGGTAACCTTTTCACTTCCTTTTTAGCTTAATTATTGAGCTTGCATTTAAATTGTTGTTTTCTTTTAAGTTTTCAGGGCATTTTGTTAATGCACATCTTTCTGTTTTTCGCTGTTCTACATTTTTTGAATGCAACTGTTCATTTTAACCATTTTTTTTTTTTTTTTTTTTTCAGTACTCACACAGGTTTGGTCACCATCATAACTGTTGCATGAAACCGGAGTGTAATAATCCAGCACCTCTGCACCTAAAGTCCATATCTCGCATAAAAAAATCATTTTTTGGCTTTGGGGTTGTACTTGGTTTAATTTCACAATGAGCTAGAAATTAAATCTCCATGATCAATTTTAGAGCACTAAGCATAGTAAAACTATCTAAAAATACCGACAACGCACCGGAGATGCACGAAGTTGGCGGGACGTCACTGGGGGAACACATACCAGGAACAGAGGAAAGATATACATGGCTTCAGTCTGTGAAAGCAATCATTACGAATTTCTGATGTTTTGAGTAGTCTGGGATTACAAGAAGGACAGCGGGTCTGTGGATGAAAGAAATTGTAGGGAGGAAGAATAAGTGGTTTGAGGCCCAATTCCTAACCGTTTTGAACCTCCAGCAGGAGAAAATAAACCACCCTGGCATGAGGAATGCGAGCGACACGCCCGCTTGTCTGCAGGTCGGCAATTCTGAATGTTGTTTGTGTATACAGTTAACCCTGACTAGCAGTTCATTTATGGCAATAATAAAAGAAAATGTATTTCTGCATGTGGTTTGTTTTACCATTTATAGCTTTGCAAATAGAGTTTACCGTTTCCCATCCACTTAAAAAAATTAAGCATTGTTTATATTACAGGGCCGAGATGACTTGCATGGTCACGTATAGCTCTTCAACTTCATTCATGAAATAAACGCTAATGTTTTTCCCGATTTAGTGAAATAGGCCTAACCGCCTTGCGAACTGCACATAATTATTATTTCTTGGCAGACGCCCTTACCTAGTAATGTGCATATGAGCATTACCTTAAATATACAATTGAAAATCAAAAGCTTACCTAAAAAAGCTGGATGAGTGGATTCATTCTTTTGATTTCTGCATCAGAACTCTTGAGCACGCAATGTGTTTGTACTGGTTTATAGTACTCTGACGTTATTGTTTTTATTAAGTCAGCAATATGAAAGCCATGCTCATGTTTATTTTCTTTAGGTAGTTTTGAGCCATGGATTTTTTGAGAACGGTATATTATATAATAAATTGATAATATCTGACATCTGAAAAAACAAATGCACTACTTGCAGAGAACTGATTATGCACAGTGGATAGTGCACACGGTAAGAAAAAAATCTATGGTAACCATTTTTATATCTGTAGGAAGTGCCTTATAGATGCAGCTATTTAAAAATGTATTTTAAGTAAACAGTACGAAATTGTTTAATTAAGACTGGCTTAAAAAAAAAAAAAATAGTATTGCAGTTTATAAATGGTTCCGCTGTTGTCAGGAAAATGAATCAATGGTCACTTGATGATTGTCTTCATAGTCTGCGTGTGTGTGAACTTGTGTACCAATATCTTACAAAAGAGAAAAAATAAAATTTGTACCTGCCAGAAACCAAACAAAATCTTTAGACTCCGTGTTCCCTGTTGTACGAAGTGATCATTGCGTTGTGTGCCGACAACTCGTTGATTTTACTTTCACGGAATATAGTACTTTATGCAATGCATTCCCTTGTGTCTATCTGAGGTGAAATGTATTTTTGACATTGCGAAATAGGCCTGTATGTATGATCGTTTTGATTATGCATGCAAGTTTATGGTTTATGTTTTCACCTAGTGACATCAGGCGTCAAGTTTCGAAATAAGTGCTTTTTGGCAGAAGCACTCAAAACAAGCTTTAGGAGTGTAAATTTCTTAGTTACAGCACAAGTATAAATTATATATTTTTAGAACACTATTACAGTGTAGTTTAACCACTTCAACACCATGACGTACATCAAATAAAAACACAATTAAAGTACCATGCCATACCTGTGTACGTCAAGTTTCCATTTCTATTCTATGATCAGTTTCTCAGTCTAGCGTTTCAGGTTTCATTCTCGAAGGCAGTGCTAGTACTGTGGAATGTGCAATGAAAGTCAAGGGAGGGTCAGGTGACATTTGTATCCAACTGCATGTCATGTACCGATTACAATCTACCTGTGGGCGTTTAGAAGACAGATATATTGTGGGAAGCCATTAAACTTTTACAAATATAATTGTTTTAATTTTATTTTTATTTTTAGTTTTACTAGTTTAGTTGTAGTTTATATAGTTTTTAGCAAAAGCTAAACATGGCAAAGTATGTGGTCTTTCTAGAACGAGCAACAGGAGTGAAGTTGGTCTGGAGGATTCTGATACCAGTGACAGTGATGCTGACTTATCACTCAGCGATGATAGAGGATATGGAGCCAAGAACAATACAAACTGTTCAAAACAAAAGACCATGCAGCTACTTTTCATGTAAGCCAGATGCAAAACGAGAAGTTTGGTATGAAATGGCAGGGCTGTGACGAAATACTAATAACACACAGCACTGGTTACATGCAATGCGGCAGCGAGATCCATCAAGATAACAGCATATTTTGTATGTGGATGATCATGCAAGTTACTTCAGGCACAAATTCTGTGGGTCTGTTAAGGATATTTTTTAATCCTGGTCATAAAGGACCATCAACACTTCATAAATATTTTGCTGCTTTTGTTTTATCTGCACCACAAAGCAAGATAGCTGATTGCAGTAGTTTTCGACCCTGGTCCCTTAGTACAGTGGTTCCCAACCCCTGGTTTTCATTCCAACTGAGCTTAATTTTACTGATAATTTGCTTAGTTATACCTTTTTCAAAAGACCAATAAAAAAAGTGTAGTTGGATTACCCGACTGACGGGGTACACCTCACCCCGTGTGTATTGTAGTATTTTTTTTTTTTTTTTTAATCTATGGTTAAAATGTCTTATTTATCTTGAATAGTAGCCTATTGTATTTCTCACTAATACTTAAAATCGTTTAATGTTCGACACATTTTTTCCTTGTACTGTGTCTGCTCTCTGGCCAAACAGTAGCCTACTGAAATTGACGTGGCAACTGGTTTTTAAAGGGCGATTGCATTTTTTTTTTAAGAATGTTATCACATAACATGTGTCAATTCAGTTATGACATTTCTAAAATAAAACTAAGTAAAAATAAGCACAATAGCTGACCTTGTTTTTTTCCTTCCAAAACTGACTAAACACAATCTGACAACTCGATGAAAACAGCACAACAGGAACTTCCTCCCTCATCAGTGTTCCTAGCAAGATCTCTTGATTTGCTGAAAATAATTGTGAAAGCTTATAATACAAAGTGAAAGTGGTTTAATATCATATCGGTGTTTACAAATACACACCTGTTTTTACTAGGCTATAATATAAAGCCTTCCGTTCTTTATTTTATTTCATACATTTTATTTGAACTGCTATTTTGTCTGATTTTAATGTCTATTTTATTGCTTGTTTCTTATTTCTGTGATCTGTGATGTCTGTATGGTCTTTATATTTATCATCATAAAAGATCTTCAGGATACTATATTGCATGTTTTTATTTGCGCCCTGTAGTTTCATTTTTTTAAATATGTTTTTTATGGTTTAGCATGCAGCAATCATATTTATTCAACTGGACGTACCCTATTAGTGTGTAAGCTATATTGTGGTAATTTTGAGGACCTGTCTTATTTAAAAGAACTGAAAGAGTTCCTTTGCTATATTGTATTGTGACTGATGTGTTAAAGGACAGTGTGTCATTGTGACAGGAATGACCGAGGGTCTGACGTCAGGCAGAAGCAGGAAGGGAAAAATAAAACTGACACCGGGGAAGTACTGCAGTTCAAAAGAAAGAATCGGCTGGCTGCCGTTTTTATTAATAACAAAAATAAAATAAATATTTAAACAAAAGAACACTTGCGCTCACAGAGCAAAATAAAAGGGTTAACAAAACAAATCACGAACACTACCATCGGTCAGGCTGGGCAATCGCCTTCACTGACCCTATCCTTGGTTAGTTTCGTTTTAAGTAAATTTCGCTCGCTCTCCGTCTCTCTGCTCGCTCTCTCCTCTCTATCCCCCACCCCGAGTTGGAGATCTGCAGGCTTTTTATAACAGGTGACCATCTCCCGATTAGCAACAAATTAAATCACCTAATTAATTCGGGAGATGGCCACCTTCTGCACGAGTTTTAATTATTACTCCTGGCAGAGGACGAGCACCGATCTCGCCTCTGCCAGGACACGTTTTAAAAATAACCAAAACAATAACATACGGCGCTCGCCGACATATATACAATAATAAATCATAATAATAATACAAAATAACACAGGGGCAGAGGGGGACCCCGATCTAAAAGTAAACAACCAATGTACAGGGCACCTCACCCTGTTACATATCCCCCCCCTTGTGCAATGCACACATGGCCCCAACGGCCACCTCCCCCCTCAGTCTCAAAGTCCCGGAAGAGGGGGAAGCACAGTGTCCATGGGGGTGGCCATGGTGGGAGGTCCGGCACCCTCCAATTTTCCGTGGCCGGCAGCTCCCTCTTCAGGGCCTCCCGCCACACACTATCCTGCCGCGAAAGTGCGGCTGGGGGAGCTGGTCTCCTGACCTCCCCCCCCTTCTTCGTGGCCGGTAGCTCCCCTCCGTGGGGCTCTGGCCACAGTGTTTCCTGCCGCGAAAGTGCGGCTGGGGGAGCTGGTCTCCTGACCTCCCCCCCTTTCTTCATGGCCGGCAGTTCCCCTCCGTGGGGCTCCGGCCATAGTGTAGTGACCCCAGGCGAAGCAGGACCCCTGGCGACCCCAGGCGACGCAGGACCCTCGACGACCCCAGGCGAAGCAGGATTCCTGGCAACCCCAGGCGACGGCAGCGGCCCCTCGGGAGGAGACGGCAGCAGCAGCGGACCCTCGGGAGGCGACGGCAGTAGCAGCGGACCCTCGGGAGGCGACGGCAGCAGCAGCGGACCCTCGGGAGGCGAACTTGGGAGGGGAGCCCCTGGCCATAGAGGCGGCAGCGGGAGCTCCACTTCTCCCTTGCACCCTGCACCCTGTGTGGAGCAAAAGGCAACCCCAGGCGATGCGGAACAGGCAGCCCCAGGCGATGCGGAGCGGCTGGCAACCCCAGGCGATGCAGAGCAGCTGGCAACCCCAGGCGATGCGGAGCAGGCAGCCCCAGGCGATGCGGAGCGGCTGGCAACCCCAGGCGATGCGGAGAGGCTGGCAACCCCAGGCGATGCGGAGCGGCTGGCAACCCCAGGCGATGCGGAGAGGCTGGCAACCCCAGGCGATGCGGAGGGGCTGGCAAGCCCAAGGGGATGCGGAGCGGCTGGCAACCCCAGGCGATGCGGAGCGGCTGGCAACCCCAGGCGATGCGGAGCGGCTGGCAACCCCAGGCGATGCGGAGCGGCTGGCAACCCCAGGCGATGCGGAGCGGCTGGCAACCCCAGGCGATGCGGAGCGGCTGGCAACCCCAGGCGATGCGGAGCGGCTGGCAACCCCAGGCGATGCGGAGCGGCTGGCAACCCCAGGCGATGCCCGACAGGGCGGCAGCGGTCCCTCAGGAGGCGACGGCGGCAGCGGACCCTCAGGAGGCGACGGCGGCAGCGGACCCTCAGGAGGCGACGGCGGCAGCGGACCCTCAGGAGGCGACGGCGGCAGCGGACCCTCAGGAGGCGACGGCGGCAGCGGACCCTCAGGAGGCGACGGCGGCAGCGGACCCTTGGGAGGCGATTGCAGGAGGGGAGCCAGGACCAGCGTTGGGGCTAGGTTTGGCCCTCTTCTCAGCCGCTGCGACCCAGCGGTTTTCCCTATTGCTCGTTATAGCAGCCTGTGCAAGGGCAGCTGCGGACCGCCAACCTTCTGTTTCGGTCCATCCTGTCGTGAAGGGAGAGGCAGCTCCTGCTCCTCTCCCTCGGGTGGTGGTGAAGAAAGAGGCAGCTCCTGCTCCTCCCCTTCTGGCTGCGAAGGAGGCAGCTCCTGCTCCTCCCCTTCTGGCTGCGAAGGAGGCAGCGGTGAAACCAGCAGGCATGCTCCTTCTGCTGGTGGCGGCGATGGAGGCGGAACCAGCAGGCATGCTCCCTCTGCTGGTGGCGGCGATGGAGGCGGAACCAGCAGGCATGCTCCCTCTGCTGGTGGCGGCGATGGAGGCGGAACCAGCAGGCATGCTCCCTCTGCTGGTGGCGGCGATGGATGCGGAACCAGCAGGCACTCACCCTCTGCTGGTGGCGGCGATGGAGGCGGAACCAGCAGGCACTCACCCTCTGCTGGTGGCGGCGATGGAGGCGGAACCAGCAGGCATGCTCCCTCTGCTGGTGGCGGCGATGGAGGCGGAACCAGCAGGCATGCTCCCTCTGCTGGTGGCGGCGATGGAGGCGGAACCAGCAGGCACTCGCCCTCTGCTGGCGGAGGTGGGAGCGACACACAGTCCTCCCAGTGTGGTGGAGGCGGAACCAGCAGGAACTCTCCCTCTGCTGGCGGAGGTGGAAGCGACATGCAGTCCTCCCAAGGAGGTGGAGGCGGAACCAGCAGGAACTCTCCCTCTGCTGGCAGGTACCTGGGCTGTGGACGCACCGACTCCTCCCTTTCAGGCGCAGGACGTTCGGGCTCCTCCCTTTCAGGCGCAGGACGTTCGGGCTCCTCCCTTTCAGGCGCAGGACGTTCGGGCTCCTCCCTTTCAGGCGCAGGACGTTCGGGCTCCTCACTCTTGGGTGCTGGAGATGACCGGGTCTGGTCCACTGCCCAGAACCACTCTGCAGCGTCCCCCACCAGACCCTGGTTCCACGCCTCTTCAAACTGGGGGTCCCCGTAAGGGCAGTCTTCCCTGACGTGCCCAAACTCGCCACAGGCGCCGCATATAGGAGCCCCCTCCTTCCTCCACTGCTCCTGTTCAGCTGCCCAGTCCGGGGGTCCAAACTTAGTTGGCACCCTGGACCACCACCTCTTGTTCAGCTGCTGTGGTTGCTGTTGTGGCCGCTGTTGTTGGGGCGGTGGGAGCAGCAGTCTACCTCCCCCTGCTGGTTGTGGAGACTGAGGCGACCCCTGCTCCTGATGGACAGGGCAGCGGGCCACGTAGTGCTCACCTCCGCAGATGGGGCATAGTTGGGGTCGCTGTCCAAGGGGGTACCAGGGGCAGTTGGTCCTGGAATGCCCAGGCTCAGCGCAGCAGTAACACCCGGGCTGCAGCTGCTGCTGTCTGCAGCTCATCCTTCTCCCTATCCTCCGTTTTCCTCCCATCCTTCTTCCTCCAACCACAATCAAAAAAACGAAAAAAAATAAAAAAGATGTAGTACCCTCTTCTGCCTGCGTCCTGGAGGCGCTGCGATCCCACGCAGGACACCACGTGTGACAGGAATGACCGAGGGTCTGACGTCAGGCAGAAGCAGGAAGGGAAAAATAAAACTGACACCGGGGAAGTACTGCAGTTCAAAAGAAAGAATCGGCTGGCTGCCGTTTTTATTAATAACAAAAATAAAATAAATATTTAAACAAAAGAACACTTGCGCTCACAGAGCAAAATAAAAGGGTTAACAAAACAAATCACGAACACTACCATCGGTCAGGCTGGGCAATCGCCTTCACTGACCCTATCCTTGGTTAGTTTCGTTTTAAGTAAATTTCGCTCGCTCTCAGTCTCTCTGCTCGCTCTCTCCTCTCTATCCCCCACCCCGAGTTGGAGATCTGCAGGCTTTTTATAACAGGTGACCATCTCCCGATTAGCAACAAATTAAATCACCTAATTAATTCGGGAGATGGCCACCTTCTGCACGAGTTTTAATTATTACTCCTGGCAGAGGACGAGCACCGATCTCGCCTCTGCCAGGACACGTTTTAAAAATAACCAAAACAATAACATACGGCGCTCGCCGACATATATACAATAATAAATCATAATAATAATACAAAATAACACAGGGGCAGAGGGGGACCCCGATCTAAAAGTAAACAACCAATGTACAGGGCACCTCACCCTGTTACAGTCATTTTGAGAGATGTCCTGCAGTGTTGATACCAAGCTTTTTCCATTTTGTGGACGGAATATCGTCCAGTTTTAAATAGTCATTGTCTAATCCTAAACATACCTAGGGCTTCTAGTTTTTGGGTTTTATTTTTAAATCGTGTGATGTCCCTTTAAACATATTTTGAGCCGATTCACTTTCTTAATCAAACACTAAATTACCAAAAGAAGTTGTTTCTTTTTACCCTCATATCTTGACTGAATTAACGAACGACGTGCATTGATCTCACCTGATTCTATTTGAACCATTTCGTTCTGTCTCTAATCGTTGAATTCAGCTTGTTAATTTCCACTGCGTTAGTTTCTAGTAGTGTGTTGTTAATTTAAAACAATCTGGTACTCAGTTAAGGCTTAACAACTATTAATTAAGGTTTAAAAGGGAGGGAGAGATGGAACATAACAACTAGAAGCCCAAATTATACCAGACATTTAGTGTATGAAAAAATAGCTTTTTTTATTGAAATGCTTAAACATTTTTGGGACCAGTTAGGAGTGAATAGGTCAGATTATGTGGGTATTAACATTTTTGAAAATCCAGTATTGCACCGAATATAGCCTTGCAACCAAATAATATTTCTCAAGAACAGGCAATGATAGTACTCCTAGTTTAGAGAGGGAGAGTCTCCTTTTCTTTATTCTTGGCTGGGAAACTTCCATAAAAAATCTGCCCAACAGAGAGATTGGCAGCATTTTCCAGTTCAGCATCCTCTGCTATCATTTCTAATTATTATACAGTACAACGTCGCATATCTGACTCCCTGTGGACTGGGGTATAAGTGAATGTGAAAAAGTCGGATTTGCAAACATCTATAGAAAAAGCATTTACACATCCATAAATATAGGTTAATGAACAAAAACACCACGCAAACTGCTTTAAACATCGGGACATTTTTTGCTGGCTGGCTGCTATAACACTTTCTTTGTTTCCACCGCGGAAGCTGCATTTGCCAGCAATGTCATTACTCTCGTAGCCTACTTTAATATTTATTTATTTAGCAAGGCGGTTAATTGATCAGGGCAGTTACATGATGATGGTCGGATATGCGACATTCCACTCTACGGATTATTTGTAAACCTAAAACTTACTTCCAATCTTCACATAATATAAGCAGTGTGGAGTAGTGGTTAGGGCTCTGGACTCCTGAGCCGAGGGTCTGGGTTCAATCCCAAGTGGGGGACACTGCTGTTGTACCCTTGAGCAAGGTACTTTACCTAGATTGTTCCAGTAAAAACCCAACTGTATAAAAATGGGTAGCCTAATTGTATGTAAAAATAATGTGTAAAAAATAATGTAATTGTATGTACAAATAATGTGATATCTTGTAACAATTGTAAGTCGCCCTGGATAAGGGCGTCTGCCAAGAAATAAATAATAATAATTTACATGCATATAGTGTGTGTATATATATATATATATATAAGCACACACACACACACATACATATACAGTCACCTCAAATTATTGGCACCCTTGATAAAGATGAAAAAAGACTGTATAAAATAAATACCAGTACTGAGCTATACTGTAATTTTCCAACATGTGGAATACATTTGACTTTATTAATGATTCAATGGAATCAACCAAAATTACACATTTCTCAAATTATAAATTTATTTCCAAAAATTATTGGCACCCTTGTTTTCAGTACTTCGTGCACCCTCCCCTTGCAAAGATAACGGCACCGAGTCTTTTTCTATAATGTTTAATGAGATTGGAGAACACACTGGGAGGGATCTTAGACCATTCCTCCATACAGAATCTTTCCAGATCCTTGCTATCCTTCAGTGTGCGCTTATGAACTGCCCTCTTCAATTAAAACCACAGGTTTGCAATGGGGTTCAAGTCTGGAGACTGAGATGGCCATTGCAAAATGTTGATTTTGTGATCAATTAACGATTTCTTCGTGGATTTTGATATGTGCTTGGGGTCATTGTCTTGCTGGAAGATCCACTTGAGGCAAAGTTTCAACCTCCTGGCAGAGGCAACCAGGTTTTTGGCTAAAATATCTTGGTACTGGGTAGAGTTCATAATGCCGTTGACCTTAACAAGGGCCCCAGGACCAGTGGAAGCATAACAGCCCCATAACAAAGATCCACCACCATATTCTACAGTAGGTACGACGTTCTTTTCTGCACACACATCCTTCTTTCGACGCCAAACCCACCGCTGGTGTGCGTGGTCAAAGAGCTCTATTTTCGTCTCATCTGACCATGGCACCCAGTTCCAATCAAAGTGCCAACGCCGTTTAGCAAACTCCAGGCGCTTACGTTTGTTGGTTGCTCTCAATAAAGGCTTTTTTCTGGCAACGCTTCCAAATAGCCTATTGGCATGGAAGTGGCGTCTAATTGTAGATTTGGAGACTTGGTGACCCCAAGATGCAACCATGTTCTGTAATTCTCCAACTGTGGCCCTTGGATTTCCCTTTGCCTCCCAAACCATCTGCCTCACTGTGCGTGGGGGCAAGATACCTGCCTCTACTAGGCAAGTTTACCACTGTTCCAGTGGTTTTGAACTTCTTAATTATTGCCCTAATAGTGGCAAGTGGTATATTTAGTTTTTTAGCTATTGTTTTGTACCCATTGTCTGATTTATGAAGGTCAACAACCATTTGTCTCTTTTCATTTGTGAGTTCTTTGCCTTTCCCCATGGTGATGGATGACAAATGGATTTCATATGCATGTTACCTCATTTTTATACCCCAGTGAAACAGGAAGCCATGGAAGGCCACAATACAGTTCCTTAAGACTGAGATGAACTTAAAATAGTAGAATGCTAATGCAGATTTAATTGTTTGATTTTATTTATAAGAATCTTTAGGGGTGCCAATAATTGACACCTATCTTTGAGAATTTGTTTTATAACTTGTTAATAAAAAACTGAGCAACTGTATTAGAATAAAAAAATATGGTTTTCCAATATATGAGCATAAAATATATATATAAAAATCGTACAGGACTGAGTAAAATTGAATAAAAAACAAAACCAAACCCCCTACAAGAATATATCTTCAGCCAGCTTTCGGATAGCACTTAGAGTGACTAGCAAAGCTCCAAGTTCCTCTGAGTTTTAGTTTTCACCATCCAAGCTGACGACGAGGTAAACAGACAGCCCTTGTTTTATCCTCTGCTGTGTTGGCACTGAACTCTGCTGGAAAAAAAAGGGACGTGAAGGACTGCTGTGCTGCAAGTAGTTCATCTTGGGTTGTCTGTCGGGACTGTACTATAAAATAATATTTGCTTACTAAGGTGGGTGTACATTAGTTTGTATTACATGCTGGATTGAGGTTGCAGTCTCTTCGGGGGTGTCACGTACATAGGCAGAGTTGCGCATTTGTTTTTTGAGCAGGGGTAGAAAATAAAAAAATACCTTCACATTTCATTATTGAGAGCGGTGTTCATTCGAGGGCGGCTTCTATTAAAAAGCTGATATCTGAGTGAGGCGTTAATTCGAGGGTGGCGTTAATTCTAAATAATACGGTATATCACCATTACTGTCCATGTCACTGCTGTCAGCCACTTTTGTACAAGTCAAACCACTGTAACATACAGAAATCAGTACAACAGCACTTTCAGGAAATTAAATCACAATCTTTGTAATGGTTTATCCCATAAGGTTAAAATTAAATGTTGGGGCTATTTAAAAAGACACATATTAAATATAGAACACGGTAAAACATTGCAATCCAAATGCCTAGGGGAGCCGGGTTCTCCCCAGGCCTTTTCAGCCAGGTGGGCCACCAGGCAAAGTGGCTGTAGCCGCCCGGCTGAAAAAACCCGATCCGCCCGTCTTGTAGACGCTATTGTGCCTTTAAAAATAAGGATTGATTGCGCTTCTAGCAGACCACTTGCACGTTGCTGGGTGGAAAAAAATAAAATCTAATTTTACACAACAATTCATGTATAGAGGCTGTATGCCTTTAATAAGAATGACATGATGGGATATCAGCAGAACACTTGTCAGCTGACATGTATACCTAAAGTGCAAAGGTGCTGGATTATTACAATCTGTTTCATGCAACAGTTATGATGGTGACCAAACATGAGAGTACTGTTGTGTAACAAAAAAAAAGTTTGCATTCAAAAAATGTAGAACAGCAAAAAACAATACACACATTAACAAAATGCTCTGAAAACTTAAAGAAAACAGTTTAAATGAAGCAAAAAGCTCAATAATTAAGCTAAAAAGGAAGTGAAAAGATTATTTTGTGAACGCCAATAAACCTGCGTTAATCTTTCCCCAGTCAAATCGTAGATTGCCTAAATAAGAACGGTAATTTACCAAAATAAACAGTAATGAAAAAGAAAACATAGAACATAAAGAGCAACCAGATAGTCAATGAAAGACAACACATTATTCAAATTCTTTGTCGTATTATATATTTAAGGTAAGGCAAGTTTATTTATCTGTTAAGTCCTACCGGCTATAATGTTCTGCAGCCCAGCTTTAAAAATTCCTGGAGAGAACCCTGGGAGCAGCATCTTTGAAAATAGGAACAATTTATTAAATACCAGCAACAAAGTTAGTTCTGCCTGCAACAGACGTGTTTTGCAGAATGCTTTAATTCAGCTCGGGAAATCACGGGGGGCATCAACTTGATGTTCGGATTTAACAAGTTTTACTGTATATGAATACTAGTTCACTTTGACCCGGTTAATCCAACATTTTTCATTTGTCAAAATTGAAATGACAGATTTGATATTAAATGTTACTTGCAAATACACAGAGGTTGTGCTAGCTTTTCTGTTCATGCATTCCTGAAATGCACAAGCCCAAAATTTTCCATCCCATCCATCAGATACTAAACGATCAGTTAACAAAAGCTAATAAACTCCAGGGATGGGCATTTTGGTACATGTTTAAACTCTATGCTATATCAATTTTAACAATCGTTGTCTGTGTATAAATATACGAACATATATGAATATATGAACACAGTCACTTTGCTCATCTATACTAACAGTAGACAGTTCCCATGACGAGACAGGATTCTAAGCAGGGTTTTGTTGCATTTATCTACGTGTGTTTTCATCTTTCGGTATTCCAATAACAGCATCGCCATGTCTGTCTTAAGTGAGGATTCTTGAAAATCTGTACATCTGCGTCTATATGCATTTTTTTTGCCCAGCAGCTTTGTCGCACGCACCACAGTACATTTTGCCGTCTCGATAAACAAGCCACGGGTACTTCATCTCCCATTCAGAATTAAGAACCTATTTTTCGTTTGCATTTTTTTGCATTACTACTGCTTTGGTCACTGTAGTACAGTAGTCTCCAGATACAATATGAATCAATAAATAAATATGTATTACTTATGATGCATGTGCATCAACATATGACATTGTGGCGGAGTGTCCCGCCCCTATTTATTATTATTTGTATTTTTGTTTGCGGCGCGGGTAAAAGCGCCGCGTCTTTTATTATTATTTAAAAACCCCGTGAGGATGCATGGCTGATCAGCTATTTAAGTAATCAGTAGCTGATCAGCCATGCATCCTCACGGGGTTTTTAAATAATAATAAAAGACGCGGCGCTTTTACCCGCGCCGCAAACAAAAATACAAATAATAATAAATAGGGGCGGGACACTCCGCCACAGACATGAACTGAAGTATGTGTGTTAATAAACTAGAATAATAAAAACAAAACTAACATTAATAAACTGTCAAACTAAATTGACACACCCCTACACACAAATAAATGCAGCAGCAGTATTAAAGACATGCACGTTATTTAAACAGGAATGGTGAAGTAACTCACCAGAACGGGAAACATCAAAATTGCTCTGTGACTTGCATCTGATTGAGGTTTTTTTTCCAAGAGCGCAAACAATTATCAACTCTCTTGCTACAAAAAAACAGCGGAGCATTTCGCCGTTGTTTACATGCCATTTTGTAGCAATGAGGTACACTTGTGTAAATCAAAATACAAAAACGAGTCAATGACATGACGGCAGTTCTGGAAAGATTTAATAAACCAATCAGATTTATTAAACCAATCGGTGTGCCTCAAGACACTATCACAATGATGTGTCGCTTTTGAAAAGACTGAATAAAGACATTTTAATTTAAGTTTGATGATAACACCGTGTAACAATTATTTATTTATTTTTTTTGGTTCCTGGGTAGCAAGTGTTATTTCCTAATTGCTTATGCCTCAAAAGTATAGAAAAATGGCTATTATTCCCCACAAACTTTGCTTTTGTGACCAGGACAGTGATATTTTGAAATTTACCTATTTTCCAGAACATTCCAGATAGATTCAGTTCCGAGGAAACTTAGAGTAACTTCTAGAACTTTCCAGTAATATAAATAGTAGTATAAATACAGGGGCCTTTAGCCCACTAGTTCAGTTTAGTTCCAGCTGCCTAAGTGGATACATATCTGCATTTTTCTGAGATGGCATCAAGGTCATAGGAGACTTCAAAATGGTGGCATTCCTGATGGGTCTCCAAGGCGGTTTTACCAAGTTTCCCTGCTATCTTTGCCTTTGGGACAGCAGGGACACCAAGGCGCACTACCACAGGCTGGACTGGCCACAGCGGACCGAGTTCTCTGTGGGGAGGAACAACATCAAGTGGGAGCCACTGGTGGACCCCCGGAAGGTGCTGATGCCACCACTGCACATCAAATTGGGCCTTATGAAACAATTTGTCAGAGCTCTAGATAAGGAGTCGGCAGCCGTCAAGTACCTTCAAGACTTCTTCCCTAAGCTGTCTGAGGCAAAGGTCAAAGCCGGTGTCTTCGTTGGACCACAGATAAAGAAGATCCTGGAGTGCAATGAATTCCCCAAGAAGCTCACTAGTAAGGAGAAAGCGGCTTGGAACAGCTTTGTCGCAGTGGTTCGGGGCTTCCTGGGCAAACACAAGGCCGAAAACTATGTGGAGCTGGTTGAGACTCTGGTGAAGAACTACGGCACAATGGGCTGTAGGTTGTCCCTCAAAGTCCATATCCTTGATGCTCATCTTGATAAATTCAAGGAGAACATGGGAGCGTACTCGGAGGAGCAAGGCGAGCGCTTCCACCAGGATATACTGGACTTTGAACGCCGCTACCAAGGACAGTATAACGAGAACATGATGGGAGACTACATTTGGGGGATGATTCGTGAAAGTGATTTACAGGATAATCGTAAATCTCGAAAAACTACTCACTTCTAAATCTTTTGTAGTCATTTTTGTATTACTTTAGTATAAATACATGTTAATTTGGATTCACATGTTTTTTTCTGACTTTATGTGAACGAAGAAACACAAATTCACCCGTTGTCTCATTGGAAATAGGTACATTTCAAAATATCACTGTCCTGGTCACAAAAGCAAAGTTTGTGGGGAATAATAGCCATTTTCTATACTTTGAGGCATAAGCAATTAGGAAATAACACTTACTACCCAGGAACAAAAATTGTGTTACATAGTGTAATGAGTTATCAGGTTACAAAACAGTCCTGTATCCATTGTGAACGAATCGCTATAGGTGTTCTTTTAAGCAAAGGTCCTGCTTCTTTAGCCGGAGCATTTACAATGGGAAAAATCAGTTTCACCCAAAGTGTGTTTCCAAAGGCAAAGTGTTCTCTTAGGAGGTGTTGTACAGTCAGGAGATGCCGACTTCTTAGCAACCCCCCCCCCCCCCCCCCACACACACACACACACACACACACACACACACACACACACACACACACTGCTTCGCCATATTGTCACAGACACTGGTCTGCCACCAGAAACGTCTAAAAAGTAAATATCCTTAATATTGCTGCACAAGCCAAATATGAGGCTCATTGCTGCCACCTACAGGACTGGAGTGTACCTTAACCCTTTGCAGTCCATTTATTCAGCGTGTCTCAGGTCCAATTTATTTTCACATGCGCAGTTTATTCTAGACGGGCTGTTTAAAAAGTATTTTTTCACTGTAAAACAAGTTTAAAAGGCACTGCATATCAACAGGACACTCAGTACTGCATCTCCAGCCCTGGCCCACCACTTGTTTGCTGTATTTCTCATCTTCATAGTCGTGCATACTGACAAATCATCTTCTGATCATTCGTTTCATCACCAAACTCCTCAATAATGCGATCCAAGTGATTATTTTATTACTATAACATCTCAAAAGGCTGATATTGGACCGGAAAGGGTCTGATATTGGATTGGAAAGGTAAAATTGTAATGTCGGACATGGTCCGACATAGGTCCCCAAGGGTTGAATCAGGGGTAGGCAACCCTGGTCCTGGAGTGCCACAGACACTTCTGGTTTTTGTTTTGCCCAAGCCTTAACTGATTCAATGATTGGCTTAATTGGTTAGAATTACCATGTGTTCCAGGTATTTAGAGATTGATGATTAAGAGATACCTACAAAACCTGCAGGATTGTGGTACTCCAGGACCAGGGTTGACTACCCCTGCCTTAAATCAAGCCTGTTATATTCCAGAACAAGCAAGTATTATGTTAATTTTGCTGCAGTGTAATAGATTACTACGAATATGCATGTCTGCATCCCTTTCCCATTCTCTGCGTCCCGTGAACGCAAGACAATATTTTTCCGTCCAATGGATTTATTTTGAAGTCTAGGACGCAACATTTTGCATTAACGCAACCAGTGAATACATCATTGCAAAACATGTCTGTATAACATAAAACAAGGATGCACCCTTTAAACAAAAGCTATTTAGTGTCTAAACACAATAATCAGGGGTTAATAGAAAACTGGTACTGATGTTAAGCCTGACATGCAAAGTGAAATTCATGCAGTTTAATATGTTTAACCTTGAAAATGCACCAAATACCTGACTTGCTTCATGTAAATTCATTGTCACATCGTTAAGTTATTTTCTGCATTCCATCAAGATATTATTGCAGATGTGTTATTTTTAATAGGAGACTCATCTCTTTTTCTTCCCTCTAAAATTACTTTTACAGCAGAAGTTTTATGGCAAAAAATTCAGTATAGAAAACCATTTGACAGTCATTAAGTGCCGCAGTAATGCTGCTGCTGCTATATTTTAGTCCCAGTGGTTTCACTCCTTAGAGATACCTGCCTATTTGGGCTGCACGATTAATCAAATTCTGATCGAAACTGCAATATTGACATGTGCAATATCCATATCGCAAGAGGCTGCGATTTTCTCCTTTCTTTGACACTCCGTTAAAACAACAAAAACTATGCTACGGTACCTCCTCCAATGAAATGCGCTAGACTCCGTTCATTCAGTGTCTACATGCACAGAGGGTGCTGACCAATCAAATGCACACTCTCTGCGTGGCAAGCACATGCTAACCAATCACAAGCGTCCCCACAGAGCGCGCTTTTAGACGCTGATGGTGAGGAGCAAAGAGAAAGGGCTTGTTGGAAAAATGAGTGCTGCCGAGGAGAGCGTTGATTTGGTGGCCAAGAAGGGTGCATCCTCTGTCATATGGCAGTATTTCGGCTTCAAACCAACTGATGTTACCCAAACGCAAGTCTTGTGCAAAAAGTGCCTCCGAGTTGTTGCGACAACTACAGGCAACACAACTAATTTCTTCAATGAGAGAGGCTTTAGCCACCTGGGGCCTGAAAAGAGGAGAAGCAAGTTTGCATCACTACTGATAACGGGGCAAACGTGGTCAAGGCTATCGCATTGTATTACTGGACCAGGCTCCAATGTTTTGACCACAGACTGCAGCTTGCAATCGGTAAGTGTTAGGCTACATGTTTTTAAGGAACTTTTATAATTTCAATTATAATAATTGAGCCTACTCATACATAATTACACAATCATAAGCTTCCTATTCCATCTGCAGCCTATGGCTGCCTGAATAATATTATCTTAGGTTATTTAAGAACTCAACTCATAATAGTAATAGAAAATAGAAACTCATAATGTTATTAATTAATTAATGTTTAAACCCTTTGCGGTCCATTTATTCAGCGCGTGTCAGGTTAAATTTACTTTCACGCGCAGTTTATTTTAGACGTGCTGTTTAAAAGTATTTTTTTTTCATAGTAAAACATGTTTTAAATGCACTGCATATCAACAGTACACTCAGTACTGCATCTCCAGCCCCGCCCCACCCTTTGTTCGCTATATTTTTCACAAATGCCAATAAATTAATAATAGTCATGCATACCGATAAATCATTTCCTGATCACTCGATTTATCACCAAACTCCTCAATAATGCGATCCAAGCCATTATTTTATTACTATAACACCGCAAAAAGCTCTGCAAATGTCTGTGATATTCTCTGAAGTTCAGGGGCAGTCAAAACAAACGTTTGACTAACCAGGAGCTGGTGGACATTGTTTAATTTAATTTCTTAACATCAAAATAATGTTGGAAAAGATTTGGTTTTGTATTCAGTTAGCACAGTATGTATTTATTCCTATGATCTCATTTAGAAGCGATGTTCTCTACCCTGACACTTGTTTTAACCATGTCTGATTGCATTTTTGAAGTTTTCACACAAGTGTTTGAAAATCGCAATTAATAAATCGCAATTGCATTATCTGGCCAAAAAAATCGCAATTAGATATTTTATCCAAATCGTGCAGCCCTACTGCCTATAGCATAAAACAAGGCAGGCAGAAAGTTTATTAAATGAAGATGCACCCTCGGACAGTGGGTCCTCAGGACCAGTTTGGGAACCACTGCTTTAGTACATCCAACAATGCAGATGTTTGTTTCAACCAGGAACTAAATATGTTGTAAAACTACTTGTTTTCCAGTGCACATAAGGCAGCACAGACAGCCTCTGAAATTTTAAAGTGTGTAGCTATAGTGAGGAAAAATAAGATTTCTTACTGTTTCCATAGACGAAAAGGAATTCCTTCCCTTTGTGTTTGGGGTCTTTGGCAAGGTGTGTTTTTCATTCCATGTACTTGATAAACTTCCCTCTGCAACAGAAATACAAAAAAATCAATCAGTTTGCAGACACACAGTACTGTGCAAAAGTTTTAGGCAGGTGTGAAAAAATGCTGTAAAGTAAGAACGCTTTCAAAAATAGACATGTTAATAGATTATATTTATCAATTAACTAAATGCAAAGTGAGTGAACAGAAGAACAATCTAAATCAAATCCATATTTGGTGTGACCACCCTTTGCCTTCAAAACAGCATCAATTCTTCTAGGTACACTTGCACAAAGTCAGGGATTTTGTAGGCATATAGACAGGTGTATGATTAAACAATTATACCAAACAGGTGCTAATGATCATCAATTCAATATGTAGGTTGAAACACAATCATTAACTGAAACAGAAACAGCTGTGTAGGAGGAATAAAACTGGGTGAGGAACAGCCAAACTCAGCTAACAAGGTGAGGTTGCTGAAGACAGTTTACTGTCAAAAGTCATACACCATGGCAAGACTGAGCACAGCAACAAGACACAAGGTAGTTATACTGCATCAGCAAGGTCTCTCCCAGGCAGAAATTTCAAGGCAGACAGGGGTTTCCAGATGTGCTGTCCAAGCTCTTTTGAAGAAGCACAAAGAAACGGGCAACGTTGAGGACAGTAGACGCAGTAGTCGGCCAAGGAAACTTACTGCAGCAGATGAAAGACACATCATGCTTACTTCCCTTCGCAATCGAAAGATGTCCAGCAGTGCCATCAGCTCAGAATTGGCAGAAAACAGTGGGACCCTGGTAAACCCATCTACTGTCTGGAGAAGTCTGGTCAGAAGTGGCCTTCATGGAAGACTTGCGGCCAAAAAGCCATACCTCCGACGTGGAAACAAGGCCAAGCGACTCAACTATGCACGAAAACACAGGAACAGGGCTGCAGAAAAATGGAAGCAGGTGCTCTGGACTGATGAGTCAAAATTTGGCTGTAGCAGCAGGCAGTTTGTTCGCCAAAGGGCTGGAGAGCGGTACACGAATGAGTGTCAGCAGGCAACAGTGAAGCATGGTGGAGGTTCCTTGCAAGTTTGGGGATGCATTTCTGCAAATGGAGTTGGGGATTTGGTCAGAATTAATGGTCTCCTCAATGCTGAGAAGTACAGGCAGATACTTATCCATCATGCAATACCATCAGGGAGGCACCTGATTGGCCCCAAATTTATTCTGCAGCATGACAACGACCCCAAACATACAGCGAAAGTCATTAAGAACTATCTTCAGCGTAAAGAAGAACAAGGAGTCCTGGAAGTGATGGTATGGCCCCCACAGAGCCCTGATCTCAACATCATCGAGTCTGTCTGGGATTACATGAAGAGAGAGAAGCAACTGAGGCTGCCTAAATCCACAGAAGAACTGTGGTTAGTTCTCCAAGATGTTTGGGCCAACCTACCTGCCGAGTTCCTTCAAAAACTGTGGGCAAGTGTACCGAGAAGAATTGATGCTGTTTTGAAGGCAAAGGGTGGTCACACCAAATATTGATTTGATGTAGATTTTTCTTCTGTTCACTCACTTTGCATTTTGTTAATTGATAAATATAAACTATTAACATGTCTTTTTGAAAGCATTCTTACTTTACAGCATTTTCTCACACCTGCCTAAAACTTTTGCACAGTACTGTATAAACCATGTTTACAAATCACATAAAAAAAAAAACACTACATACTACCACTACCCTATTGTGTAAATGAAGGGTTTTCAATTAGTTTTAAGTAAAGCGTCACTTATAAGGTAATAAGGGGCACCGATCTCATGGTGGCGCACAGCGCCAAGAGGTGGAAGAATGTGTCCCATTGGGAAATTCTGAGAAAAAAGGGTGCATTCTGGCACATTTGTTCCATGGTTTAAGCATGTGCTAGATTAGTAGTGGTCTGCTTGCAGTGTCTGACAACATACTCCATTAGTGCAATTAAGGAGCTTTATTTCAGCACTGCCCCCTGCAATACAAGACTGGCTGAAAATGTTTGTGGAATTGGTGACAGCACCTTTAGTTGGAATATGGGAAAATGCATGCTGCAGCGCCAATGCTCAGCATTAGTCAAGTCCTGATCTGACAGCATTTAACACAGACAGCTCATGTATTTTTATGTAAAAACAAGTTTCAAATTGCAGCGTGTTCATTCTGCTATTTGATATAAAATACTACAGCAAGCACATTGTGTTAATGAAAATATCAACTATGACAGACAATCCGAGAGTCAAACTGAGTTAAATGGCAGTTTTGTTTACTGCAGTCAAGTAAGCTGCAATACATTTAAATTCCCTAAATATTTAGTTTTTTTGTTTCTCAGCAGTACACTTTCCAATTACAGTCGCAATTATTTCTATGCGTTCTGTTTTCACCTTTCTGGTCAGTTTGACAAATAAACGTTGTTTTCCCTGCAACAGCCGACCCTGCTTTAGTACAAAACTCACACTACATTACTGTTTTTCATTATGGCAACATCTTAAATGATCAGCTCATCACCCAACTATGGAATCTGCTGCGCAATTAAACAATCCTTAAACTCCTGATGGTAAATAATGTAGCGGCTGCTAAAGAAGATGCAACAAATGAAAAAAAAAAAAAAACTGTTCATGGGACTCAAAACTTTATAGGCACGCTACGATTTGACTGGCGAAAGAGAATGTTTAATTTTTTTAGATTACAAAAAAGAGCTTTTTTTTCACCTTGGTACGATAACCTTTCCACTTCCTTTTTTGTTTAATTATTGAGCTTTCTGCTGCATTACAACCTGCGACAGAGAGCAAATGAATCAGTCAACAATCTCCCTCCCCAACCTGTGAGGGCTCTGTATATCAAGAACAGTGTGCCCTGGACTGGATGGTTTGGCAGTTCATTCCAGGGTCAGCCGGAAGTCTTCCATCCAGAAAGGGGGCGGAGTCAGTACCAGAAGCTGTAAGCGATGTGTCAGTCATGGATTGGAGGCTACGTGATTGCACTCACTACCGAAGGGGGCGTGACTGAAGGTATATCAAGGGATGTGGCCGAGCGATCTGTTCCTTGGGTATGGTTATGGAAAGACCTATAAGGACAAACTGTGTTATAAAGAAACCGTGAGTTGTGTGTTGTCTATTTAAACTTATTTGTCATTACAGAAGGCTAAACTCCAGAAGCTGTAGCTACACCCGGACTACACTTCACCAATGTACACAAATAAACCGGTAAATCACCACTTTCACCAAGAACACTCAATCTGGACTTGTGACCATGTTAGGTTTGTGTGTGTGTTGTTTAGTGTGTTATTTCGGGACTGAACCCTGTGGTTCACCTGAGCGATACACATCGTTGTGTAGAGCCAGGTATTATTATTTCAGCAAATAAGGAGCTCCTTTTTCACCGTGAACTGTCTTGTGTATCATTCATGAGAACTGCATCACAATTGCACTACAAACCACTTTGCCACACAGCCCTTCATTAACCCTTTGCGGTCCATTGTCGGACTGGGTCCGACATTGCAATTATTCCTCACAGGTCCTTTGTCGGACTGGGTCTGACATCATTATAGCAACGCAAAACACGGGTTTCTAGTCGTTTTTTCTCCGGAAAAAGCCGAGAAAACCATTCAATTGCCGAGTGAGAGCGACAGCAGCCGAGACAAGTCGCAAAAAAAAAAAAAGGCGTATGTCATGAATAGTCATACATGGTATCTGGTATCAGATAACGGGGCGGTCGTAAGTAAACAAGTTGGCTGACTGAATCAGCGCACAGAGAACACGGACATTTGCAGAGCTTTTTTGAGATGTTATAGTAATAAAATAATGACTTGGATCACATTATTGAGGAGTTTGGTGATAAAACGAGTGATCAGGAGATGATCGATCGGTATGTACGACTATTATTATTATTAATTTCTTACATAGGTGAAAGCTATAGCGAACGAAAGGGTGGGGCAGAGCTGGAGATGCCTAGCGAGTGCTTTGTTGATATGCAGGGTCATTTAAACCCGTTTGACTGTGGAAAAAAATACTTTTAAACAGCGCGTCTAAAATTAACTGCGTGTGTGAAAATTAATTGGACCTGATGTGCCTGACGCGCGATTAATAAATGGACCGCAAAGGGTTAACACTAGAAGCCCCACGGTGGTCATTTTGCCAGTTTTTGGTTTTAAAATGTAATTTTCTCCAGTCGTGTAACACATATGGGGCTGTGCATTTGTGTACCTTCCTGTCCGTATGTATTAAATTCTCACAAAGCATGAAACACGGGAGTGCAGAAATAAAGATATATTACATTATACCTAAAAGGCCCGGAAACAGGTCACATTGACGGTCACACATAAAACAATTGTATTTTCATTATATAGAACGGTATTGTACTTTATTATTTTTATTTACCAGTCTGCAATGTGTTTAGCCTCTACTCTCTGCCTGAGTGAATGACTGACAGTCTATTGTTTTTCAATCAGCCTTGTGAAAGGCTGGCGTCTGCTTGCCAGCTGCGATGCTTTGGTCAGTCAATTAGCATCGGAAGTACCGTGGAGTTTTAAAACGCAACAAAATATTCTGGATCAGATGGCACGGAAGTATTCCGTGAAAGCTGGCTCCAGGCGGTCGCCTGTTCAGGTGTTTTATAATGTATTGGGTACTTTACAAAGAATGCACGGAGCAGAATTTACCAAGGAGAGAATATATTTTACAGTTAGCACAGGAACTTTGTAAGAAGCATTTGGAACAGAGAGAAACTGCCAAGCGTGTACCCACAGCTGAAGCTAGCAACACCGCTGAGAGCCGCAAGCACTTGCCAACCTGCATTTGGCAGTAAAAATAAAACTTCGAACAGCTGAGCCCTGTGCAGAAAGGAAGCGTGGAGAAGCGCATTATCTTACTCAATACCATTTTGTTGTGCGCTTCCGTAAAACGTTTAAAGTTTAACTACGTTACTTTTGCGCATCTGATAAACCAATTGCTGTTAAAGTTAAAAATGTATTGCTATAGTTTGTTTTATAAATACGTATGTTGTAAACCAACATATGTTCAGATGTTTATTTACTTACATTTTCTTGTTTTGATTTGTAAAATAAAATGTTCATTTTATATATTATATATATATATATATATATATATATATATTATATTCTTCAGTTTTTCAGATGTTTATGTAACACTCAATAAAATAAAAAAAAACTATTACATCCGACTGTTTCTCCGTTCATTATACTATTTACAGTGTTTTGAATAGAGCCGTCAGAAAGACTGCTGCAGGGCTTCTAGGTATGAGTATATCCGGTCCTCCTAGTCTTAAAATGATCTTCTTTAAGTTTTCAGTGCATTATTTAAATGGCATGTGTGCAACACACAAACCTGAAGTGTATTTTTATTTTTTGCTTTTCTTGTTTAAAATTTCTTTAAATGCAACTGTTCATGTTAAGCAAATTTTTACACAACAGTACTCGCACACATTTGGTCACCATCATTACTGTTACTGGGGTATATCAGTTGACAAGGGATATGCTTATATCCCATCATGCATTTCTTCTGAGGCATACAGCCTCTATACATGAACCCCCAATATCTCCGTCACTACTGGGGATTAGTCGGTGTGGCAGGATGACAGAGGTTTGAGGCTCAGAGACAGTGGAAGGGGCAAAATAATGGTCTTTATTAAACAAAAATAATCAAATAAACAGGCACAAGGGCCAACAAAAAGGTTCAAACAAAATACAGAAATGTAGGCTGGGCATTAGCCTTCACTACAGTGTCTTTTTCAAAAAACTAAACAGCACAGAACACCAACAAACAAAACTCACCCAAAAACTCCTCTCTCTAACAAAGGGTTTCAGCTGTCTTATAGTCTGTGGCTGGAGCCCAATTAACTAATAATTAACAATTATACACTTAAGGCTCCAGCCACATTCTCACATGCATTTTACAGGGAGGAATTTAACCCCCTCCCTGCCAATCCAAAACAACCCAAGAATCACAAAAACCATAATGAAAACAGTAAAAACAACAACAATAACAAAACACAAATTTATAGGGGCGAGCTAGCACCCCATCACAGTCGGTTATTACCGCCACTATCCCAGAGTATGCCACAGTGGTTAACCCTTTAGTTGCCCTCACCAAAAAAAAAAAAAAAAAAAAAAATCCAAATTTAATTGAGTGGTCAGCTGAGTGTCAGGGGGCGTATGATACTATTAAGCGTAGACTTTGCCAGGCCCCCACTCTTATCACACCAGATTTCACCAAAAGATTCATCTCCACACCGACACATTGGATGTAGGTTTGGGTGCTGTCTTGTCTCAAAAGGTACATGGAGTAGAACACCCGATACTGTACATGAGTAAAAAAATGCTACCTCAGGAATGCAACTACTCTGTAGTCGAAAAGGAGTGTTTGGCCATTAAATGGGCTCCTGACTCTTTATGATACTACCTGCTGGGACACTCATTTGATCTTGTCACAGACCACACCACACTCAAGTGGTTAAGAACGATGAAGGACAGCAATGCCCAGATAACTTGGTGGTATCTGGTGTTGCAGCCCTTCACGTACCATATGGTACACCGTGCAGGGAAAGACCATCAAAATGCGGATTATTTTTTCTGGGAGGGGGGAGTAAAGGGAAAAGATAGATTCAGCAGAGTGTTCCTTCGGCTCCACTCTGAGCGGTGGGATATGTGACAGAAATATGAGTTCTGGTTGTAAATCTCCCTCCTGACCTGTGAGGGCACTAAGTAGCAAAAAAGGAAGTCTTTGGACGGGCTGGCCTGACAGTTAATTTCCTGGGTCTGGAAGTCTGTCAGCCTGGAAGGCGGCGAGACTCAGTTGCAGGAATGTATTGACCCGGAAGGTAAACGAGGTTGCAGCTGCAAGCAATAGAGACAGCTGAAATAGTTTACCAAGGGGTCATGCGTAATAGCATAAAGGGGCCTGAGAATTGTAAACCTTTTCCCTTGCTTGGTTTTTATTGAGACTGGACAATGAGAGACACAGAGTTGTGTGTTAAAATAAATATTTGTTTGTTTTGTAATTTGTTAATAACTGTCTGTTTCTGAACCACCAGACGGCTAACACTAACCCGGAGCGGTCGCCTTGGGTCAGCACCAAACCGGATTACCATTGCACTAAAACTGTCACAAACTATAATAAATTGTTATTACCCACCACGAACACTACTGCACGCACCGGGATGGGTGATTGTGGCAAGTATTATTGTGGGACAGATAACGTGTCTAATATTTAGGGCTGCAATCCCGGTTTTCTGTACTCCAGGTTTTACATATTGCTGTGTATTACTGGAGCTTATTATTTTGTCACCAGACCCAGATTATAAAACAAAATAAATCTTTCCAAACCGGATTACAAATCTCAATGTTCATTCCTGCACTGCATCACCTCTGCACCTGTTCATAATCAGCAACCACTTTGCCACAGTATCCCAAATAAGTGAACCTTAACTGCTGGTTTCACAAACCCAGAGATGCCAATACTTGAGTGAACAAAACAGCACCTGCCAAGCAAAATTTGGGAAATGTCAAATAAAAAAAAAAAAGTCAGGGCAGTAAAATAGGGTCTGTGAAACGTGATGCAAGTATCCAGTCAAATAAAGTTGAGGTAACATTTAGTTTCAAGTGAAATATATTTCTTACCTTTGCACAATGGCTGAAATAAATATTGTACAGCATCTTATTTTAATGTTCTTGTTCTTTTGGATCTCAAATGCAACTTGTTTACATCAGAAAGTCACTCACTTTTAATTGTTAAAGGTTAAAAGAACTATGTACACTTTCAATTGTTCTTGTTAATTTCTGTTTTTGTGGCACCTTCCTTTCCCTCCTGTTTTTTTAGCTTTAATAACAAACAATAATAATAATAATAATAAATAATAATAATAAATAATTGAACCTACAAAATAAGCCACACAAACTTTCAGTGCGGGCACACACAAGGCAAGAGCTCTTGAACTTGATCTAATCATCCACTCGTTTGAGCTTATTTGCAATACTAAGCATTTAATATTGTAAATGTGTATTTTAAAGCTCAAAGTTGACATTTTCTGCTTCATTTTATGTTACCATGGGAAAAAATTTAAGAAAAGTGCCAATAAATGCAAAACACTAATTACCTGTCATGTAACTTTAATAAAAAATAAGTTTAAACTTAGTTCGAGTCCAGGCTATTCCTTTGCCGACCGAGGACGGGAGCTCCCAGGGGTCGGCGCACAATTGGCCGAGCGTCGCCCGGGGGGAGGGAGGGTTAGGTCGGCCAGGGTGTCCTCGGCTCACCCCGCACCAGCGACCCCTGTAGTCTGGCCGGGCGCCTGCGGGTTTGCCTGCAAGCTGCCCGAGAGCTGCGTTGTCCTCCGACGCTGTAGCTCTTGGGTGGCTGCATGGCGAGTCCGCAGTGTGAAAAAAAAAAGTGGTCGGCTGACGGCACACGCTTCGGAGGACAGTGTGTGTTCGTCATCGCGCTCCCGAGTCAGCGCAGGGGTGGTAGCGGTGAGCGCAGCATAATAAAATAATTGGCCATTCCAAATTGGGAGAAAATAATAAAAAAATTTCAACGACTAAATTTATAAAGAAAAAAAAAGTGTAAACTTAAAAGGGTCTGTGTACAACTTTAAAACAAACAAAAAACAACACAACGTTCTGTTAAAAAAAAAAATAAATAAAAAAATAAAGTTTAAAGTGACCTCGATTTTTTACTGTCTTCTACAAGAATTAAATGTCTGGCAACTAGGGCTGGGACAATGCATCGATCCATTGAATCGTTGGAATAACCATTGATGGTTGGGGGGAAAAAAAAAAAAAAACACACACACACACATCAGTTCATTAATAGGACCTTGCTCACTACACAGCACGTACGTTTTCAGAGTAATCAGCGTGACTAAAAGAAAAAAAAAAAACACACACACACTTAGACAAGAGGTAGGCTGCATTTCAGGATTATATTTTGCTAATTAAATTGTGAATTTAATTTTAAATAATGCCGTTAGACATTTGGAAGTTTTTTTCACAAAAGAACAAAATGGAAAGGAAAAATGCACTGTTTGTGAAGTTTTAATGAGCATCTGTGGCAATACCACCAACCTGCGCGATCATTTAATACGATAGTGGGAACACAAGTGAAAAACAAAAAGGAAGCAACACCTTCAGTGATGGCTTATTTTGGAAATAAAGTTGATCCAAAAAGCGCCAGAGCAAAATAAATAACAGGCCCGACAGTGGATGTTGTCACACAAGATATCAGACCTGTTAGTATAGTAGAGGGAGCTGCATTTAAAAATCTGATTGCGAATCTTGCTCCAGGCTATGAAATCTCCAAATTCATTACACTGGATCACAAACGTGAAAAGGAAAAGCTTTGTCAGGATTTAAGTCAGGAGTGTAATTCAATGTCCATCACTACAGATTTATGGACAAGCATGACAAGAAGCGTTTTAAACACAGTCACCTGCCATACAAAGCAAAACTGGGAACTCGAGTCAAAAGTATTAGCGACACGAAAATTACGAGACACGCAGCTGTGAATTTAGCAGACGCGATCAATCAGATAAACACAGAGTTTGAAGTGGCTACAAAAGTAATAGCTTGTGTTCCTGACAACGCGGCCAACGTGTGCAGAGCAATGTCTTTCCGCAAGCGAGCGTGCTGTGTTACTTTTTGGTACTGTAACAAGTGTGAGCTGTGCAGGGCACAATATAAATCTCTCCATTCAGCAAAGCTTGGCGGATGTACGACAAGTCCATACGTTAGTGGCAGTAGCAAGGAGACTGGTTGCACATTTTAAAGAGTGAGATGACAAGCGCTTTAAATAGGAAACAAACAGAAATGCTGAACACAGAAAAAGCACCACTCAAGTTAATACAGGACGTACAAACAAGATGGAAAACTGTTTATATGTTTTAACGTCTTCTTGAATTAAAATGGCCAGGTATTGCTGTTTTGTCAAACCCAGATTTGACCAAAAAGTGACGCAGCTACTTTAGATCTCACGACTGAGCAGTGGAAGCTAATGGCCAAGATATTACATCTACTACAGCCATTTGAACTGGCTACAGTACTTTTGAGTACAGAGAAAAACATTACGGCTAGTTATTTGTACCCACTTGCAACAGGGATAAAACACAGACTGACTGAAGTTCCTGATGAAGGAAACACCGCCTTCTTCAAGTTCAACTGATTTGCTAATTCCAGTTACACAGAGGTTTGAGAGAGAAACTAGTGTGTAATTTGTCTCAGCGATTGTGTTTACATCAGCTGCATGACCCAAGTAATGAGGTTATGCCGCTGCATTTTGTGTCATTTCTTGACCCCACGATTGCCATCTGGATTTCCTATCCGAACAGGCCAAAGCTCACGTGTCTGAAGCACTGTCTTCCAAACTAGTGAGGCTGGTGGAGGACAACCTCGAAAAACGACAGAAAATCGTGCCTGTACAAGTGAGTGCAGCACAGAGGACTTACCTGTTAAAAAGAAAACCAAAAGCAACCTTAATCCAACAAGAGATGACTATTTATGCTTCTGAAACTCCATTAAACATCAAAGATCCCCTGATTTGGTTGAAAAAATAACCAGACACGCTTTAAGTCTCCCTGCAACATCGGTCCCGAGCGAGCGTGTGTGTGTTCAGCAAAGCAAGGATGCTTGTGAACAAACTCTGTTCTTTGAAACCGGAGAATGTGGATGGCATAATATTTCTGAATAAAAACAGAATAAGCTCTGGAGAGAACACAGACTTTGTTACGTTGGACTTGTAAATAGTTATTTTTCTGTTCCCCGTTGGGAGTTTTTTTACCCTCTAATCCGGTTGCTGTCAAGACACCTTAAGGTAAGACAGTAGTATTTTTAATGTTTTATTAGCTTTTTGTGGGGAACCTCGCCGACAGTGTGACTAGACAAATTAGAAATCTGTAGTTTTAAGTTCAACTGGAGAAACATTTACTTTTTGTGATTAGAGTTGATGAAAATATGTGTACTTACAGTTGTATGCAAAAGTTTAGGCACCCCTGGAAAAAATGTATGTTACAATGAATCTTTCAGTGAACAGAAGTTGACCTGACCTCTACATGGTACAAAATTAAACATGACACCTTTCTGCAAATTTTAATACAGGATTACTATTTATTTGCATTTATTACAGATTCAAAATAATTAACAAAAGTGAACATGGCACATGCAAAACTTTGGGCACCCTGTCGCTTAGTACTTGGTAACACCTCCTTTGGTAGATATAACTGCTTCCAAACGTTTCTTGTAGCCAGCTAAGTCTTTCTATTCTTGCCTTTGGAATTTTTTCCCCCACTCTTCCAGCTCAGAAAGATTCTTAGGTCTCCTTGCATGCACTGCATGTTTGAGATCTCCCCACAGATTTTCAATAATATTCAAGTCTGGGGACTGTGACAGCCATTCCAAAACCTCCTTTCTTGTAAATATTTCATGGTTGATTTTGAGGTATGTTTTTGGATCATTGTCTTGCTGAAATATCCAACCTCTTTTCAGCTTCAGTGTCCTGACTGACTTTAGGACATTAGCTTCTAGGATTTGTTGATATTTAGTTGAATCCATTCTTCCTTTCACCCGCACAATATTTCCAGTTCCACTGGCTACCACACAACCCCAAAGCATAATAGCGCCACCCCCGTGCTTAACAGTTGGCAAGGTGTTCTTTTCTTGAAATGCTTCACCCTTTTTTCTCCAAATGTACCTTCTTTGGTTGTGGCCAAACAGTTCAATTTTCGTTTCATCAGTCCAAAGCACATTGTTCCAAAAAGCTTCAGGCTTGTCAAGGTTTTCTTTTGCATACTTTAGACGCTGACTTGTGATGAGGTCGTAGAAGAGGCTTCCTTCTGACAACTCTCCCATGCAGATCCTTGCTGTGTAAGGTACGCTGTACTGTGGACCTGTGAACAACTACAGTGTCAGCTAAACTGTTCTGAAGGTCCTTTGCAGTGACCCATGGGTTCTGTTGTGCAGATCTGACCAGTTTTCAGGCAAGTCTGTGTGATATTTTTCTGGGTCTTCCAGATCTTGCCTTGTCTTTAACCGTTCCATTTAACTTCCATTTCTTGACAATGTTTCTGACAGTTGAAATTGCTAGCTGGAAGCATTGAGAGTTTTTTTTTTTTTTTTTTTTTATAGCCTTCTCCTGTTTTGTGAAAGTCAATTATCTTCATTTTTAAGTCCTCAGACATCTGCTTAGAGGAGCCCATGGTTGTTGAAACCAGGCAGAACAACCATCACAGTCTGACAGATTAGAAGGTATTAAGTTACCTCAGGAGTAATAGTTCAACACTGGAATTGACTTCACCTGACTAATTGAAGCCCTAACTAGTAAATTAACCTTTCTGGGCCTTAGTAATCCTCTTTTTAAGAAGTAATTAAGAATGGTCCAAAAGGGTGCCCAAACTTTTGCACGCGCCATGTTCACCTTTGTTTATTATTTTGAATCTGTAATAAAATAAATAGTAATCCTGTATTAATTTGCAGAAAGGTGTCATGTTTAACTTTGTACCATGTACAGGTGAGGTCAACTTCTGTTAGCTGAAAGATTTATTGTAACATACATTTTTTCCAGGGGTGCCCAAACTTTTGCATACAACTGTACACACTGTTTATTTTGCATTATGAAAAAATGATGCATCAGGTCTTTATGAAAATGATATATCAATAGTAAAAAACCACTATCATCCCTGCCCTACTGGCAACTTCTTGTTTTTCAAAAGATGCTTGTTTAAATACAGGTGGTATTTTATAATTCGCTGGATCACCATGTTTCTCCATCAACATTAGGTCAAAGAAAATGCAGAAGTTACTGCAATGAATATTTATTATGTGTACATGTTTTCTGCACAGAATATGGCTTTCCAATATGGCTTTCGCCAGCACTTTCCTTTCATTCCATTAGTTTCCCCCATTTTCTGCAATGTGAACTGTAGAACTGCACCATACGGTTTAATTCACAGTACTGTACTTGTTTGTGGACCAATGAAATAGCAACTTGCCAAGACAGCCGTCTGCAAGCATCAATGCAATGGGGTTACGTAACGTAAAAACAAGTGTTAATTAAACTGTGCCTTAGTTGCAGTTTTTTTGTTGTTTGTTTTATGTAAATAATAATAATACTAATAATAATAATAATAATAATAATAATAATAATAATAATACCAACCTCACCAACTGTCACAAATGTGTTAAATATAATAGCTTAAAAAACAAAAGATATACAAACATGGGGACACCCCCCTAGATCTGCATTGATCACATCAATAGCGCCGGGGGACTGACTAAAAGCACAAAACTGTCAATAGGCAGAGATCTTTTCATCTCCGCTTCAATAAGCATCCCAGATTTAAGGTAAATAGATACTGCCATTTTCTCAAAGTTCAAAAAATTCCAGGTCAGGAAAAGACTGAAACAAAGCAATGAACTGGACCTAACCACAGGCCACAGTAATGTTATTTGCCTAGCACCCATCAGTGAGTTACAGTATATGTATTCAAAATATTCAGAAAGAACTAGCTTACAAGATCAAATCCCACTCCTAAATAAAACATAAGGCTTGGTTTTTAAAGAAAATAAAGCAGTTACTCGTTTTTTCTTAAATGTCTGTTCAACCAATCCAAGAAAATGACTAATGAAAATAAAGCAACTATGGTCAACATAATGTCTTTTTCAAGATATAGTAAAATAAGGGTGAAATGTAAGTTAGAAGGCCTCCAATGGGCACTGTAAGTTTTAGTATAGGTGGTACTCCACACGCAAAAGTTCTGTGATGTGGTGCAATAACATTACTAAAATTGTCTGTAAAACATTAGTAAAGCACTACCAGAAGTCATTGTTAACTATTTAAACGTTTACAATACAGTAGTTCAAGAAGCAAAACCTACATTATAACGGTGTCAATATCCCTTACCTTTCAGGCTGACGAGCGCTTTTGCTGAAGTGCCTGAAAAAAAAAAAAAAAGTTTGTTTTATGTTTCGTTGCAATTGGTAGTACATTAGTATACAGCTGAAGATGATCCTGGTATAGTACCGTATTAGCTAGTCCACAGCTTACTACGTACCTCCGTACTAAATCTACAAGTTGGTTGCAATTGACCTGGGATGTCCAAAGTCGGCCCTTGCAGTCTTTGTTGCAACCCTGTTCTAAATTGTTTAATGTAACCAATGAAACCTTCCCAGACCCTGAAGTAGTTATGTGTTTACAAATTAAACACTAGTGGAATGGCCCTCCGGGACCCTTAGTCTAGACATTAAAAAATAGATAACTTACAGACAGTATCTCAAATAACACAAAATAAATCTTAATTGAGGTCACCAACTTATTTTACTTAAAAATAACCTCAACCAAAAATTCTAGATGTACTCAATAAAATTACGGGCTATATTTTCAGGACAAGCACTCTGGTTTAACTTCTGTTAAGTCATGGATTAATAAATCACACAACATGTACGGCAATTAACAATCTTACTAGTTCTTACACCGACACAGACAGTCAGTGAGGTAGGTAAACAGTAGCCAAACCGATTTTTTTTTAAAACAAAAAGTGGTTTAGGTAAACATTTTCAGTCAAAGGACTTTATGACAGGTACACTTCTGGATTATTTAGCAAACAAAGGATTGTATGTACCGGCATATTATGTGTATTTAAAATATGTTAATATGTTCATCCGTTTTCACGATTACTGGGAGGTAATGAATTGGGAGCCGTCTGGATAAGGGGATTTACCTGTCATCTTTGATAGCGTTGTTATTTTTTAATTCGATGTCCATATTTCTTTGTAATAACATGTTTACATTTTGTGTATTAAAAAATCTTACTCTGTTTTGTTATATTATGCTAGAACAGCTGAACAACACACATACACATCACAAAATACTGTTCTCGTGAATATTTCATTTCAAGGGCGGTTTTAAGAAACAGTGTACTTTCGTCGTCTGCTTTTTATAACTGAAAACGCTATCTACTAGTATTTCTTATATTTAAAAACCTGTGTTTTGTTCACTTACTCTCATCCAGCAGCTGCTCCAGCTCCGCCATCTTGAATGAGCCGCGCCGCTTTTTCAAAGGCTGCTGGTCGCAGTGAATTGTGGGACAAAGACTGCAGAAGAGGGCTGTTCGAATGGTGACACACATTGTTATTATTATTACCCGAATTGTGTATTTGTTTTCAAGACACGTATTAACTGTACCACGTTTTTCTGCATTTCAGTGTGGTAGAATCGCATTATTATATACAGTAACTAGCAATCACAAGGATTTCAGAAGAAAATTAAACATTTCAGTCCAAGTTTAACAGTAAAAGCAGTTGCTGAATTTCAGAACTAGAAGCAGAACGAGAGCTTTTTTAAAATCATAGTTTGATAAGCAGGCTTACAGAAAAACTAAACACCTCCAATATTAAACAAACAGGCTTACAGAAAAACTAAACACCTCCAATATTAAACACTGCAGACTCTTCACTCTGAACCAACGTGGCCCCATACTAGGTTTGCCACATCTGTATGAGCCAAAAGCTTGGTGGTGATTCTGGAAATTAGCACATGGGGGCACCAAGAGTGGCACAACTTAATTTTGGAGTATTTTTTTGGTCTACTTTTTAGGGGGTTGTGACACGGTGAATGGTGTGGTGCAGTAGAAAGTGAATGTCCAGACTGAATTCTCCCAAAAACAAAAAGGGTTTAATAATTAACAAACAAAAAGATCATAAAATAAATCCACTTGGAAAAATAAGTAATAATAATAATAATAATAATAAATAATAAGCCCCAGTACCAGCGATGGTAATGGGGCAAAACTCAGCAGCATCCAGCTAAAACAAAAGCAACAAAAACACACTCCAATAACCACAGTCCTCCATGCACGAAAATGTGCTCTTCTCTTCCAGGGTTTGTGGTGCGTGCGCTGTGCTGTGAAGTGCTGTGCGATGAGGGTCGTGGTCTGGGGTATGTGCTGGCTCGCTGGCTACAGCCTCCCGTCCTCCTGCTCCTCTGTTAACACACAAACACAAAACACGTAATCACAAAAAACAAACATCGGCTCCGGCCGATCGCTTTTTAACTCAGCGCAAGGGGAGGTTTTGACGTAGCTGCTTCCCCTTTTTACCCAGCAAACTCCTCCCTGCAGTCAACACGTCGCCTGGTTTCTCCAATAGAGGGCTGACCTGCAGCTGACTGCACTGGAATCGTCCGGAGTACTCACAGCTACGCGCCCCTCCTAATATGGTCACCTTCCGGTTTACACCTACCACCGAGGTGGTAGATCTAGGAGGCAGCATACCTTCCCCCTTACACAGCGCCCTTTTTAATCAGGAGGGAGATTTACAGCATCGATCCTTTCTCTCTCTATCACATATCTCACCCCTCAAAGTGATGCCGAAGGAACACTAGGCCAACTCTACATTCCCCAATGGTCCCCCCTCCCTTGAAAAAAAATCTGCGTTTTGATGCTCCTTACCCGCACAATGCTTCACAGTGTAGTGGAAGGGTTGCAGCGCCAGATACCACTGAGTTATCCGAGCGTTATTGTCCTTCATCGTGTGTAACCACCTTAAAGGAGCATGATCAGTGATGAGAGAGAAAGAACGCCCCAACAAGTAATAGCGAAGAGCATGAGTAGCCCATTTGATGGCTAAACACTCCTTCTCAATGACAGAGTAGTTAATCTCCCTAGGAGCCATTTTTTTGCTTAAATAAATAACAGGGTGTTCTACCCCGTCAACTTGTTGGGACAGGATCGCCCCCAGACCAATGTGGGAGGCATCGGTCTGCAGGATGAACTCTTTGCTGAAATCTGGTGAAATCAGAGCGGGAGCTTGACAGAGTCGCTTCTTAATCAAATCAAATGCCTCCTGACACTGCCTTGTCCATTTAACTATTTTTGGAGCAGCCGTTTTCTCATTGGAAATAGGTAAATTTCAAAATATCACTGTCCTGGTCACAAAAGCAAAGTTTGTGGGGAATAGTAGCCATTTTCTATACTTTTGAGGCATAAGCAATTAGGAAATAACACTTACTACCCAGGAACCAAAAAAAAATAAAAAATTGTTACACGGTGTTACCAATAGTTTCCCCCACTGCTCCCATGGTCTTACCGGAGACTGGCTTTACCGTTTTATTAATCATGCTGTCAAAATGCGGCCAGTCTCGACCTAAAATAACTGGATATGGCAGCTTCTCTGCCACAGCCACGATTACGCGGCAGGCATGACATCCAACTGTCAAATCTAATTTAGTGAGGAGGTAGTCCTTGTTATCCCCATGAATACAGGAAATGACCACGACCCCTCGTGACCACCAAGGTACCCCCTTTAATAGAGCTTGTCTAATTAAAGTCTGCCCACATCCTGAGTCCACTAATGCGTGGGTGCTCACCTCACCAACCCGTACATTAACAACACAAGGCCCCTCCCAATCATTACCCCTGGACTTACCTGGTGCTGTCAGGACGTAATGGGAGGTCACCCCACACTCCATGGCCGCTGGACAATTCCACGCCTGGTGACCGACCTCCTGGTACCGGTAACATGTGGGGCAAAAGGGTGCCCACGGAGCCTGCGTGTCCCGTTGCCAGTTTGGCAGCGGGGAGGGGTACTCTGCTCTTACCCCGCTGGGGGTCGCCCTCGCTCTCCACTGTGTTGGAGGGAGGCCGCCCACGGGGTGACGTTGCAGTGCTGGTCCGTGGGCAGTGGGGGTGACACGGGGTGGTGGTGGTGGTGTTGCCGCTCGCAGTCTATTGGAGGCAGGAGCAGGTGGGGCAACCACTGGAGCGACAGGTAGAGCGTCCTCAAACCCTTCAGCCAATCTGACCGCTGCCTCCAGCGTGGTGGGACGGTGGCGACTGACCCAGTTCCTCGTGTCTGGCCCCAGCACCTTCACGAATTGCTCGATGGCAATGAGCTCGGTGACTTGCTCTGCACTATTGGTGCCGGGGCAGAGCCACCGGGTCACGTGGTCCACCAGCTGTTGTGCCACCACGTGGGGTCGCAGTCCTGGGGGTCACTGGTATTCCCGGAACCGGCGACGGTGGGTTTCCTCCGTGATGTCGAGTCGCTGGAGAATGGCCTGCCTCACTCTATCATAGTTGAGGGTCTCTTCATTGGTTAAGGCTTGGTAGGCTGCCTAGGCCTCCCCAATCAAATTGGGCCCCAACTGGGTAGCCCACCAATCCCGAGGCTACTGCGCTGCCATTGCCTGCCTCTCAAAGGCTACCAAATAGGCCTCGGGATCATCCTCCAGCGACATTTTTACCACCCTTATCTTCGGTAAGGGTGGCGTTGGTTCTGTCGCCGGTCCCCCCTGATTGGCTTCCAGGAACATGGCATGCATCCGCTCCATCATGGTCGCCATTCCCTCCTGGTGTCTTCGCTCCTGTGCTTCCAATATCACTCCCAATGCAGCGGCGTCCATCCCAAATCCCTCTTCTGAACACCAACTGTGACATGGTGAATGGTGTGGTGCAGTAGAAAGTGAATGTCCAGACTGACAGGAGCGGTTTCTGGAGTGTTTGGCTCCGGGACCTCAGCTATGGGTACAGCGGCAGGCACCTGCCACTTTGGACCGGGCGGTCGAGTTGGCGGAGCAGTACCAGGCAGTGGAGCCAACGCCAGCGAGACTGCCTGGACGAAGTGTGGCTACTGGACCATCCCCTCTACTGGCCCCGGAGAGGGCGAAGGGACTGGGGGGAAGGGGTAGACAGGGTCTTGGATGGGGGGTGTCGGCGGGAGTTCCCAGCCCGGGAACCAGGGCAGGGTGGGGTGACCCACGGGCTGCTGTGGTGTCGGACTGGGGTCTCGCACGGCCACCTTATTGTCGAGCCTCTTTGATGGCTCCAGTCTTTCCTCCTCTTGTCGAAGCTCCAGGGTGGGAAACCAGTTCACCGAGGTGTTGGACGTGCAGGGAGGTGGGCCACATCGCTCAGGATTGCCCGTGATGGATTGTGACCTCGGCCGACCAGGTAAGCATGTTCAATTACATCAGTCACTTCAGCAAATGGCTTTTGTTATTCCTGTGTCCGTGGATGGTACAAAAACCCAGGCTCTCTTGGACTTGGTGTGGTCAGTCCCTAGTACAGGAGAGCCTAATCTCACCGGGGCATAAACAAATCTTGGGATGGGTGCATATTAAGTGTATTCATGGGGATGTCCGGTCTTATCCTAAGGTTAGCATAACTGTGAAAATTGGCCAGCAGGTGACGCAGGTGCAGATGGGGTTGTTTCCTTGATTGCCAGTACTGTTAGTTCTGGGATGGGACTGTGGGCAGTTCAAGAGTTGGTTGGCTGCCCTGACGGCCCCGTCCTCCCTATTGGCTAAGAAAGAGGAAGTGATTGGAGAGATCTTTCCCTTTCGTGACCCGGAGTGGTTTTGTCATAAATTTAAACCTCGTAAAACTAAACGGGAGCGCCGGGGGCTGGCAATGGAGGGGGTCCGAGAAGTTTCAGGCGGGGGCAATTGGGGAGGAGGCCGCGGAGCTAGCGCAGGGGTCTGGTTCGGTTGCCTCCGCTCTGGACTGACCTGATCCCGAGCTGGAAGCCATGGGAGCTGATTTTTTAACTCACTCTCGTGACTTCCGACTCGAGCAAGGATGTGACGACGTGCTGGGCAGGCTCTTTGACCAAGCAGTGGTGGTTAATGGTCGGGTGGTCGAGCCTAGACGCGTCGGCACGTACCCTCACTTTGAAATCGCTTGAGATCTCCTGTATCGTGTTGAGAAATTGCCCCAGACTGGGAAAGTGCGTCACCAGTTGCTCATTCCCCAGCCCTTTAAGGAGGATTTGCTGCGATTGACTCATGCTATTCCCCTGTCAGAGCATTTGGGAAGGGATAAGACCAAAGCGAGGCTTGTGTCACGGTTCTACTGGATGGGGATGGACGGTGATATCAGACGTTTTTGCGAACGTTGTGGGGAGTGTCAGAAGGCTAGTCCTAGAGCCTCCCCACGAGCTCCATTGGTGCCGTTGCCACTAATGGAAGCTCCATTTGAGCGTATTGGAATGGATTTGGTTGGGCCGCTGGAGAGGAGTGCGGCGGGATACACACACCTATTGGTAATTCTGGATTACGCTACGCATTATCCCGAGGCCATTCCCCTTTGCTCCGCCTCAGCCAAATCTGTTGCCAACAAGCTGGTGAAGGTCTTTTCCCGAGTCGGGATCCCCAAAGAAATACTAACCGATCAAGGCACCAACTTTATGTCCCGACTAATCCGCGGAACATGTAAACTTTTGGGAATTAAGACCATTAGGACATTGGTGTTTCATCCTCAAACCGATGGTCTGGTGGAGCGTTTTAATAAGACCCTTAAGAACATGTTGCGTAGATTTATTGATAGTGATGTGCGTTACTGGGACCAGCTGATTCCTCCCTTTCTCTTTGCTATAAGAGAGGTACCTCAGGCGTCTACAGGATTTTAGTCATTCGAGCTGCTGTATGGGCGGAGACCCGGGGGTGTGCTCGATCTGGTCAGAGAGATGTGGGAGGAGCAGCAGGATAATTCGACCAATAACATCTGGTATGTGTTGGACCTGCGCAAACGTCTTGAGTCTGTCGGAAAGTGGGCACATGACAATTTGCAGCAGGCTCAGCACAGACAGGAGACACAGTACAACAGAGGAGCTCAGTTACGCACATTTCAGCCGGGAGATAAGGTGCTTCTATTATTACCTAGTTCTGAGTCGAAACTTCTGGCTAAGTGGCAAGGACCTTTTGAGGTTACACGCCGGATTGGGATGGTGGATTATGAGATCTGCCAGCCAGGGCGACTGAGAGAAAAACACATTTATCATGTTAACCTCTTGAAGCCCTGGTTGCAACAGGAGGCATTTGTAGTGGCACAGGCAGATGACGTCACAGACCTGGGACCGGATCTTTCTGTGTTGGCGATAATAAGGTCGGTACAGATTGCAGATAATCTGACACCAACACAGAAATGTCAGGCTCGGGCTCTGGTGACGGAATTTCCTGATGTGTTTCCTCCCATCCCAGGGCAGACTCGAGTAGCCCATCATCACATTTAAGTTGAGCTGGGGGCGCCAGTTCACCAGAGGCCATACCGTATACCTGAACGTAAAAGACAGGTAATAAAAACGGAGATTGATGAGTTGCTGAGACTGGGGGTGATAGAAGAGTTCCAAAGTGACTGGAACAGTCCTATTGTTTTAGTGGATAAGCCGGACGGGTCAGCTCGGTTTTGTATTGGCTTCAGGCGAGTTAATGAAAAATCGAAGTTCGATGCTTATCCCATGCCCCGGGTAGATGAGTTGCTGGAGTGTCTAGGCACGGCTCATTTTATGACGACACTGGATTTAACGAAGGGGTACTGGCAGATACCCTTGACTCCAGAATCCAGAGAGAGGATGGTGTTTTCGACTCCCTTCGGGTTATACCATGCCCTTTGGGTTGCACGGAGCACCAGCCACGTTCCAGTGGATGATGGATCGCATTTTGCGGTCCCATCAGCAGTATGCCGCTGCTTACATAGATGACGTGGTTATCCACAGTGAGGATTGGCCGGGTCATCTGGGTAAGGTAGCGGCGATGCTGCGATCTTTGCGGGAGGCTGGGCTCACTGCTAACTCAAAGAAATGTGCCATTGGGAAGAGTGAGTCTGAGTATTTGGGGTATCGAGTAGGGAGCGGTCAGAACAGACCGCTGATTGCTAAGGTGAAAGCCTTGGCTGACTGGCCGGTCCCTACAACTAAAACCCAAGTGCGCTCTTTCTTGGGTCTAGCAGGCTATTATAGGAAGTTCATTCCGAGCTTCGCTACGCCTTTGACAGACCTCACCCGGAAGGCTGCCCCAAATACGGTTCAGTGGACAGAGCCGTGCCAGAGGGCCTTTCTTGCTCTGAAGCGAAGGTTGTGTAGCAAGCCAGTGCTGTGCAGTCCTGATTTCGGCAAGAGCTTCACCCTGCAGACGGATGCGTCAGAGACAGGTCTCGGGGCAGTGTTGTCTCAGGAGGTGCTGGGAAGCGAGCACCCGGTCCTGTACATCAGCAGGAAACTCCTTCCCTGCGAGAAAAACTATAGTACCATCGAGAAGGAGTGTCTCGCAGTAAAATAGGCAGTCGAGTCACTCCAGTACTACCTCCTGGGACGACACTTCACCCTGGTGACAGATCATGCCCCCTTAGCGTGGCTTCACCGGATGAAAAATAACAACGCCAGAATCACCCGGTGGTACTTGGCTCTGCAGCCATATGCCTTCAGGGTTGTCCACCGAGCAGGAAAGCTGCATCAAATGCTGATTTTTTCTCTCGGGAAGGCATGGGGGTGTAGGATTTCAAATGGACCGGTGGATGTGTAACGGGAGACCGGGACTGTACGTCTGACGTATGCACGATGCTGCAGGAAGAGGGCGGCAGTCCCGTGGAATCCGCCTGTCAGTCAATGCAGTGACACAGAGAGGTGGGGAAGAGGGTGTGTGGGCTTTCCCTCTCTCTAAGTGGCTGGGGGTGGCATCAAAGGGATTGCTCGGCCAATAAACAAATACTTTGTTGTTCCCTCAGGTCTGCCCTTTTTAGATGAACGGTCCAGCGGAGGCGCTACGGACGGACTGAGCGGGGCTGGAAGAGAGCCGCCAAATAATTAAAAAGAAAATACCAAAAAGAGAGAAAAGAATATTGCGTAGTGGGGAAATGAATGGGCAGACCCCAGGGATTGTATAGGGAAGTAAGGGAAAATTCTGAGTGTAGGACAGAGACCCGGGCCGTGCGGGTAGCAGCACCTTTATTTTGTAGATTTTGATTAATAGTGGTTATTTTCATTTTTCTTTGTGCCTTCTGTTTTGTCTATTATTTAATGCACCTGCATGTGCGCCATAGGTGAGCGGTGGAATACTTTTACCATCGTTGGTAACAATAGTATCACAGTGCCACCTTGTGGCAGTAAATAAATCGTGCACCCAAGTGGTGTTTAGAAACCCAATTTTCTGTCTCCTGTGTCAGTGATTTCCCACACCCTTCCACAGGGGCAATATCTTGAAAGCAAACCATTTAAAGTGGTCACTGATCACTCAGCTATGTTGTGGGTTTTTAATACCACAAACCCTAACTCTCAACACATACGGTGAGCTTTACACCTACAGGAATTTAATTTCACTATAGAGTTTCGGAAGGGTAAATTAAACAAAGCCCAAGATGCTCTGTCACGTGCTCCGTGAGTACAGAAATAGTTTTCTTAGGGGTGCCAGTGCCACAAACAAGGCAGGAAAAAAGTATAACCCATTCTGTTATACAGATGAAGATGTTTGGAAAACACAAAGGGAAGGCCCTGGAGCACAAGCTATTTACCAGACCCTTCTCGAAAAAAGTGAAGAAGGTGATATATTGTCTGAACAAGAGTAAAGGGTCTTTACTATTTTAGAGGACAAAATATATAGAGTGATTAGAATATTTCACCATGCCTCTCAGTATCAAATCTATAGACCAAAGAAATTACGATCTGATATATTACATGTTTAGTCATGCGCAGTGGGCTACAGTACCACTTTGGTTTATTTTTTTATTTTATTTTTTTTTAATTTAGAGTGACCAAATACTATTTTTATTTGTATTTATTTTCCCCCAATTTGGAATGTCCAATGATGTTTTTTCTCCTCATCGCTGCGAGTCGCCACACAGCACAGACGTTCTGAGGGTTTGTGAGCATCCTCTCATCTCACAAGCCTAAAACCAGAATCACTTTTTTACGCCGAGCAATCCAGAGCAGAGGTGGGCGGGCTACCGATCCTGGAGAAAAGAGACCAGCAGTGCCTCTTATCCACTCTGAAGGTGCTCGGTGTCTGGCCAGTAGGGTTCGCTGTTGTGCGATGAGAAGCAATCCCTGCCTGCTTTCCACCCCGGGAGTGTCCAAGCCAATGTGACGCTCCCCTCAGTGTCCCCAGCAAAGTTTGGCCTCTTTGCACAGCCTGTACGTGAACTGGCGCCATCCAAGCTGTGGTACTCATCCTGTGCTCCCAGTGGCTCGCCGTCTTGGGTGCTCACAGCCAGCAATTTCAAACCTGGCGAGATGGTATAACCAGACACACTCTGTCAATGACAGGCCACGAACTGGGAGACCAAGAGTCACAACACCTGCCCAAGATCAACAGATCATTTTTCAGCATCTTCGTGATGTCAATTGTTAATCCGCACTATAAAAAGTCACTGCACCTGCTCTAAAACAGAGTTTGTCATTTTTCGATCACATCTAGTGAATTGTATCCAAATATAAGTGATAAGTTTCTTTTGATGCTCAAATATAAGTGATATGTTTCTTTTGATTCTCAGTATATATTGCATTATTTGCCTTGAATGCTTAATTGCCACTGGTTAATTGCCCTAATTAGCAGGCCAGACTTACTTTATGTATCGTTTGTTTTCTTTGAATTTTTTTTTTTATTTGTTTTTGGTATTGCAGTGTATTCTGACTACTTGGCACCCCTTCACTTGACTCTGTTACAATGTCACATGTTTGGTTGTTAGTGGATTAAGTATTCCCCTGGTTGAAATTCCACCAAAAACCAGCTATCATTCTCCTAAATGTTGATTCAAGTAATTGTAATACTGATCCAAGAAATGGTTTATGTTCACAAAAATATGAAAGTGCTACACTGCAAAATATTACAATGGATTGTTGTCTAAATTTAAAAAATGACCTGTTAAAAGAGTATAAGGTTTTAAAATAATTGTCATCTCTCCTATTAAGCACTACATTATCAGGAAGGAATAGTTTGTTTTTCGCCTGTTTTGACACCATTTTCTAGCAAGATGATATGAAAAGCACGTTCATGTGACATTTAAGGTTTGACTTGCAACATTTAAGCACTTTCTGATTTCTATGTTATGTATTAGCCATAGTCCTTCTTTAAAAAAAAATGCAACTAAAAGTAACTTATTTTTTTCACATAAAGTGTAATCCATTACCACATTCCATTACTTGTCTGAAAAAGGAACCTTTACAGTTACTGAAAAATGTGATCAGATTACAGTCATGTGCAGTGGCAGCGTCTGTCCTGCGTTGGCCCCATGCAAAGCTCAATTCTTATTCCCTATTCTTACCAGTAATACTACGCTACAATACCATAACTTGAAACAGGGTAACAACAACACTATAAAATGTATTGCATTTTACTACAGAAATCGCAAAAAAACACTCACAGAATTAAAAATTAACCTTTCGTGCTTTCGCAGCAGCAAAGTGCAATTATACCTGAATAATCCAGTTTTATGCAAATCTGGTGCACAATCAATATCTGTCCCGTCCTGTCAAACATTCATGTGACATTGTAGATAGTAAATCATTTTTGATTAATTTTATGTTCAGGCAAAAAAATAATAAAAAGCTTCTCTCTCCTGACACTACTATGACAGGCACAGTCAAAAGCAGGCATAATTCAAATTGACACCTCATAAACTACATACTGAAACCTCATACACTACACTGTGAAACCTCATACACTACACTGTGAAACCTCATACACTACATACGGAAACCTCATACACTACATACTGAAACCTCATACACTACATACGGAAACCTCATACACTACATACTGAAACCTCATACACTACACTGTGAAACCTCATACACTACACTGTGAAACTACATACGGAAACCTCATACACTACATACTGAAACCTCACGCACTACATAGTTAAACCGCATACAGTACATACTGAAACCTCATTAACTACATTGTGAAATCACATACACTATACAGTGAAATTGCATATACTACATAATTTTTAAAAAGATGACTATTTCTTCATTTTAAATTATTTTTTTAAAACAGCAGACAGGCAAGCACATATATGTTGAGGCCCGATGCCTTCCTCAGTGTATTCAAACAAAATTAATTACATCTAGTTAGTAGCGATTATTACAATTAGTTAATTCTTAAAGTGAAAGATTCAACATTACAATAAAGCAGTACACAACAGTTGTTTCTCAGTAACTTATTTTACAATTCACCCGTGCTCCTTACACAATACATAAACATATTTATAGAAGTCTGAACTTTAAAACAACCCCAAATGCTGAAAACACTACTCTATTTGGAAGCCCTGAAGACGGGAATCTCAGCATGGAGCCGGTCTCGTAACCAATACCTCCCCGTATGACAGTGTCTTTTTGCTAACTGCGAATGCGCAGAACTTTGAATACATGCGCAGAGCAGTGGAGACAGTATTGTAGTGTTTTTCGGGAAAATGAATGGACTGATTTTTAGAAGTGTGCTGCTTTTGTATTTTTTTAAATGTACATTCAGTTGGAAGGTTGTTTTTTTTTACATGAAAAAATAAATAAATAAAAACGAACTACCTCTAGTTTTCTCAGAGATACCTTCTTCCTCTCCGTGTCGAGTTACATACCTTACATCAGGGCTTCTGGTTTTGTGTTTTCATCCGACTTTTCGCCTCTCCTTTACGAATTAATTTCACATTTAACACATTTCTCAGTTTTAACTCAGAAACCAAAGCACATTAAACAGTGCTCAGAGTCATTTTAAAAGGAAAGTAGTTAAACACGACGAAAACACAGATAACCAGACGACCTCATATTATTCAGTGCTAAAAAGAAGGTTGAGGCCTATTAGTTTGTCAGATTACATTTTGAAATGAAAACAGCAGATTTGGAAGCGTTGTGATAGTTATTTTAGAGGTATAAAACTAACGTGGCTTCCTAAAGGTAGGTTTATGGTGAATCTCTGACTTGGGGCAGTGTCGTTAAATACAGTTCCACACGAGAGAGTACAGCGACACATAGTTTAACACATATGTTAATATATTAATATTAATATTTAACCTGCTTCATAGTTTTTTTTTTGTTTTTTTTTTAAGTTTTTTTTTTTAAATCATATGTTCTGGAAAACAAATAGAACCAACGTGATTCAGTACATTACAATAATACATTGCAGGCTGGATTGTACGTAAAGTGTGCAAAGTCATCAGATGTGCTAGTACATGTAAAGATTCCTTTATCACTTCTAGACCACCAGTGAGTATGATCAATCATATCGATGACTTCAGCTAAAGAATCAGAGGGGGTTGGTGATACCATCTTTAGGGGTTCAGCAAGCACTATGCCCTTATGAAAACAATTCTATAGTATTACTATAGGAATCTTATAGTAAAATTCTATAGTTAATTGGGACATACTATAGAAAAATACTATAGAATTCTTATAGGAATATTATAGAATTCCTATAGGATTATTATAGGAATCTTATAGTAAAAATCCTATAGGAATCTTATAGTTAATTGGGACATACTATAGGAATCTTATAGTAAAAGTCCTATAGGAATCTTATAGTAAAAATCTTATAGGAATCTTATAGTAAAGATCCTATAGGGATGTATTAGTGTTCTACTATGTATGTACTATAGCATTACTATTATTTATTTTTATTTCTTAGCAGTATGAAAGTTTATAGCTATAGCAGGATTATTAAAATATTCTTATAGTTTTTGAACAACATTACTATAACTATGAATCATTCTATTAATCATAGATTATAAGGTGTTTTAATAACTTTACAAGACTATGCAGAAAATATTTGCAATAACTGAGGTATATTATTATTTGTTTATTTAGCAGACGCCTTTACCCAAGGCGACTTACAGAGACTAGGGTGTGTGAACTATGCATCAGCTGCAGAGTCACTTACAACTACGTCTCACCCGAAAGACGGAGCACAAGGAGGTTAAGTGACTTGCTCAGGGTCACACAATGAGTCAGTGGCTGAGGTGGGATTTGAACCGGGGACCTCCTGGTTACAAGCCCTTTTCTTTAACCACTGGACCGTATATGTTAACTACAGTTTTCTTTTTTTATAACTACATTTTCTATTGAATTGCTGATATGAGAACTATAACCACATATATATTGTATTTTACATTAAACATTTTACTAAAAAAACAAACAAGGAAAGCCAATAAATATTGCAGATAATGTATTTTGAACTTTAAACTGAGTAAATAAAATACTCAAATGTAGCTATTGAGTTTTGTTTTTTGCTGCAACAGAACTGGTTTGATTCCTATCTTTCATCAATGTTCTTAAAAAAAAACCAAATGAATATACATGAACTGTGACTAAAAGAATTCCAGGTAGTGTGTCTGGTTTGATAACCAGTATACAAGATTTTTACTAGAACTAAGAAATAAATTGTGACTGACTACATTAAAACCTTTCAATTTACAGCAAATTGCTGACACTATTGCTGGATTGAGCTGCGGTTTTGGATCCAGTGTTTTAAAAGAGTTTGCTTGCTTTCCAGTAATGGAAGATTTAGCCATTATTTCTCTGGAAAATAGTGCAGTCATCAGTTCTTGTGTCATTTTCTTTGGGTCCCTTGTAAGCCTTGTTATTATTGCATTAGTTAGAAAGACCCCCGACCCTTCTTCTAGTTCGACCTATGTAGAAAGTAAAAATCAAAAGATTAGAAAAAACAAAACTAAAAAAAAAACACTGTTGTCAGTAAATGGAATGATGTAGCATCTTTAATACTAATAGTTTATGGTGGCGCATTTTTTGTAGCCCACAACCTACATCTGCTAGAGTAGATTGTCGCCCTTGTATGTTTAAATATTCTATAATACATGTTGTTATTGTCAAATTCATAAAAAAAAGCTGGCTTTCATGGTTTAGGATTAGTTGTTATGTCTTCATGAGATCTTAACACGTTAAGCCAAAGCAATACACAGGCTATAAGATTTTTTTTCAGTGTTTCTAAAGTATTTGCATACATGCTCTTAGAGATTTGTCATAAATGCCAAGCAAAGTCATTCTGAAATACCAAGTAGTAACATTTTTACCATTGCATTTGGATCACTGTGGTTTTTTACTTTGTGTACATCATGTGGGGGTTGTACATCCTTGGTTGAGGGCAGCAGGGACTTGCCATCTGTTGAAAACTGCATGGGCTTTCCATATTTGGACTAAATTTTACCCCCCAAAAAACCACATAAAACATTATACTTTTAAAAGTCTAGATTCAGTGTTTTGCTGTGGAGAAATAGTATATGGACATAAGTGAAAAATCACTTTCAATGTAACAGACAACAGGATTCCAGGTTTTAATTTTGAAACTTACTAATACATCACAGGGCATGTTTTAAGCTTTAAGTTGAAAAATTAAAAAGTACTATCACAATCTAGTCAATTGTATTTAGCAAAAAACCATGTAAAACACAAGGATTTTATTATCTTATCATAGTGCACAATCAACTGGAGTTAACAAATTAATATGTTTTAATCATACTTACTTTGCTCTGAAGTACACCTTTGGGTGGGATTTAACATTTTTATTTCTTTCACCCTTTCAAGGAGGGATGGGAGTTCTGTATAACAAGCACAAATACACATATAGTTATTAACTAATAACACCAATTATTCATTACATTTACCTTACACATAGACTTGATATCATTTATATGCTTACCATCAATAAGGGATAGGGTAGTCCTCAGTGTTTGGTTTTCCCTCTTAAGGTCCTGTATTTGGGCCTTTGCCACATCAAGTTGATTCTGGAGGGACTTTGTTTTATAAGTTAACAGTTCTTCGTCACTACAACTCTCATATGAGGATACATCGCCAAAGTATTGTGTTTGCTTCTATAAGAGAATTGAAAAAACATATTGAACTTGATATGTCTTGTTACTGGACTTTCAGTTTGATCCAATGTAGCTAAAGGACCGTGTTGGGATACAGTACCTTGGTTGGTGTGTTCAAACTACACAACTTCTTACACAATTATTTTCCTGTTTCCTTTTCTGAATGGCTTATGATTTTAATTTTTTTGTTTTGTTTAGCCTGTAAAGAAATATATGTATGTTTTTAAATATTTAATTGTACCCCCCCCCCCCAGACAGAAACACACAAGCACATACATATCCAATTGTTTTTGTCATTGAAATTACCTGAGTATGCACTTGCTTTCTCTCCTGACCTCTTCCTAGTTTTGTTTTCCTTTCTTTTCCTTTATTAGTACAGTACACATTCTTCTTAGCTTGCTCTACCAGTACTGCCCTTTATAGAAACGAGAGTGTTACAGAGACTAAATTACACCATAACAAAAACTGATTTTTGAAATGTACAAAATGATACATTTTTGTTCTGCTGCGGAGGACATTTTTGTACATTTCATTACATAAATCATATAAATATATTAAGCATAGTTATAAATATAGACTATATAATATAATTCACTTATAATTATACAGTGCTCTAACAAATTACATTATTTTAACAAATTATTGTATTTTATTATTATTATTATTGCCTGCAAACAGTAGAGCTGCTCGGTAGAGCAATACACTTAACGGTGTACTCAGTTCCGCTCTCCGTGAGCAGCTCTGAGCACTGCAGAGCAGATTTCAACAGAATGATGAACCAATTTACCCTGGGGCATCCATCACAAAAGGCCAGAGTCTGCTGGCAGTAATGCTGTACATGCTACGTCATCGTTTAACAGGGGCTGGTTTAGAAGACTTATTGTCTCTACTAAATTTACATGTTCCTCATCTAGCTCCAGCATCTAAATACCTCTTCCAAAAGTTCTTTGGAAATCCAGCTTTGTCATGTGTTGCACATTACTACTGTCCAGAGTGTTTGCATTACAAGGGACAAGAACCCACAGATGTTGCTTGTGAACACTGTGGAAACCCTTTCAATAAAGAAGCAAGTGTTAAATTTGGAAATTTCTTTTTGGTAATTGGGGTCAAAGATCTACTGTTTGATACATTAGAAAATCATGGGGTCACCTTGTTAGATAAAAGTCGAAGACGGCCAGATGGTTATGTTCACGATATTGTAGATGGTAAAATGTATCAAAAATTAGTGAAAGAACACAATTTGGGTAAGGAAGATTTAACCTTAATGTGGAACTGTGATGGTCTGCCTATTTTTAAGTCCTCTACTTACTCCATATGGCCTCTTCAGTTCACAGTGAATGAACTGACACCAAAACAAAGAAAATAAAATGTAATGATTGCAGCTTTGTGGTTTGGTTTACAAAAGCCACGTTTGGACACGTTTTTGAAGCCGTTTGTTGAGGAGTGCTGTGATCTTGCTAGCACTCCCATACAGTGGCAAGATAATTTTGGTAACTCTCATCAGTCCAAGGTTTTTTGTCTTGTGTGTTCCTCTGATGCTGTTGCCAGGCCACTACTGCGTAACACAAAACAATTTAATGGAGAATATGGATGTGATTGGTGCTTGCATCCAGGTGAAGTAGTAGAAAAGGGAAGGGGTTATGTACGCATATACCCTTATAAAGAGGAATTACAAGTTCCAAGAACAGCGGAACAGTTCAAGAACAATGCTGTTGAGGCTCTCCAATCAAATTCCCCAGTAAAAGGTGTGAAAGGAGTAAGCACACTTCTTTTAATGCCAGTGTTTAATATAATATCTGGATTTGTCCCAGATTATATGCATTCAGTTCTATTCGGTGTCACCAGGCAGTTTGTCAGTTTGTGGTTAGACCCACAAAATTGCATGCAGACATGGTACATCGGAAGGCAGATCAGGCAATTAGATTCCAAATTATTGCAAATAAAGCCCCCACACGAAATTACTAGAACACCACGTTCACTTGCATCGCGGAAATATTGGAAAGCTTCGGAATGGAGATCATTTCTTTTATTTTATGCATTAGTTATTCTTCCTGGCATTCTTCCACCACTTTTTCTTGACCACTTCTTCATTTTGGTATACAACCTGCATATTCTTCTTCAAGAACGAATTTCACAGCAAGAGATCAAGTCAGCACATATATCACTGTGGGACCTCTGTGGGCAACATCTTCCTCTAATTTCGAAAATAACAATGGCACACTGAAGTCATTGTACAAAGGTACACAGTTTGTTCCGTAACAAATCGTTCACATTTTTCTTCTTTGGAGGGATATACCTCATCGTCTCAGTGCTGCCGGTTATGAGCCAAATTCTGAATTTGGAAATTTCTTATCTAAACTCACTGACAGGAGACTGATGAGAGAAAAAAGTCAAGACGGCCTTTTAACGTTAGGCAAAGCAACATCGCTCTGTATGACTGCTTCTGTTCAAGCTGCCATAGAAGAACTTCTGCAACAAACAGTTGCTAACAAGAATGCAGAATCATTTGACAGATTTATTTACAACAATGCTGTACACAACACCACACAATACACAAGAGCAGAGAAAAGATGCAATTCTAATGTGCTATTAATTAGTGGAGAATTTTGTGAAATACATTTGCTTTTGCTGTGCAAACCAAATTGTATGTGTGATATTGACTGTGAATGCCAGCTCATGCCTTTTGTCATTGTAAAGCCCTATAAAGTACTTTCTGATGTACCTTATGTTAATAGAAGGCTAGGCTTGACATCAAAAAAATTCTTAAACAAGGTTGAAAAAACAGGAAGAACATCAGCACACTTCTTGTCTGAAATACAAATTAAATGTGTACAGGCAGATGTTTGGTTGCAGCCACTTCCAAATACATGTGAACTGGATTAATTTTGGGTGTTCAGGACTTTTTGGACCTTTATAAATACACATTTTTAAAATATATTTTTTGTCATAAGAGAAAAACTCATGCATATAGAAGCTTACACAGTGCATAAGTTGCAATAAAATGAACCCCTAATTGTGAACAACCCTTATTTAGTCAACTTTCACAATGGATAAAGTGCACAGTGGGGTCATGTCTTTATTGCTCAATTTATCGCCCGAGCATGGTTTTCTCACTAAATATCTGGGTATATTCTGAAACACAATCGCTGCACCAACCAACCAAATAGGTGATCTTGTAACAAAATCCCATAGAATCCAATTGAATCCTATTCTGAATTTCTTTGTTAGGGATCTCCATTATCTAGTAGCATGTCCTTGGACATCATGCAGTGCTTGAACCTATTAAGGCATCTAATCAATCATTACAAGTTTCTGCTCTAGGTCCTGTTTATTATTTGGCAAAGGTAGACTTCTCCATGTTACCTCTTAAATTTACTCGCTCTGAAGTTGCACATTTTAGTTCTTCACAACAGATAAAGCATTGGTAAGAATCTATTGTATAGAAAAACAGTGTGAGAGAATGTATACGTTACCAAACCATTTATTAATTATCAATTGTAGCTTCTCATGCATTGTGTGTTTTGTTTGTGCTTTGTATTGTACTTTTTTACTACTGATGGATGACAATTTAATGTAACTTTTTAAATTTTTAAACGTCTGTAATCTGTAAAAATAAATATTGTAAAAGTTATTCAAACAGAACTGTTTTTTCTTAGTATTGAGACAGTAGTGAGAGGCATTTCTATCAGTTTGCAGTTTTTAGAACAGAACATGGAACAACAAGAGACCATACGCACATCCTGAAGTTATTATTGTATAACATATTATATTATTTAAAAAATATAAATGCTGTAAAACATTTCAGAGTAACTATTATTCATATATTTGAATAAATAAAAAAAATGATTATTCATATATTTGAATAAATATAAAAATGATTGTTACTGTATTTCAGTACTTTGAATATAGGCCTAGTAGTAGGCTACAGCTAAGTAGACTAAGTACTAGGTTACAGGAATCTGTTTTTGAACATTAATTGAGTACAACTACATGTATCTGTAGAGTAATAATATTAGGCCTACTATAAAACTAGAGCACTTGCCAATAGTACTATATAATATTACTAGTAGTACTATAGGTTACTCCCAAAGTACTATAAGATTCTACAGTGGTATTATAAACTACTATAGATTTCTATAGTAAGTATTATACAATACTACAGAACAATGTAATACAAATGACAATACTATAGAAATCCTATAGGATATTATAAGAATACTATAAGGTACTATAGAAATCCTATAGGATCTTATAGGAATGCTATATATTTTTTTTTCTCGTAAGGGTGGGTCATGTGTACATTGATAATTAGTTTGAGTACTTATGTTATATATATATATATATATATATGTTGTAAACACTGCTTCTGTTATGTTGTACTATTAGAAATAAACAGTTACATTCATTTCATGTATGTAATTACATAAAAATGTATGATTTCAGCAAGCATTCATTTCTGTGTCTGGTTTAGAAATGTGCTGCAATTAACAACATATTTTTAATGCATTTTTAATAGTGTTATTGCAAACAGTAATTTGAACTGTTTCAGAGCTGTTGTTTATATTTATATATATATATATATATATATATATATATATATTTGTAATGTAATTATGTAACATTAGAATATATAGGCTATAAATGAACACTGGAAAGCATTCTTAATAAAACTTAATTTAAAGCTTCACTCGTTGTCAAATATCCGCGATTTCATTTAGAAACTGATAAGGATTAACAATGTTTATTTCATTTAAAATCCTGTCCTGTCTCGAAATGTCCGGTTTAATTATATAAAATTTATAAACAAAAGGAGATTTATTACATCATTGAGGAATTCTGTCTGTAGATAGAAAGAGAAAGACATCAAAGAGTAACAACCATAGCTACATTATCCTAGGGGGGCTATGTCTCGTAGGCTATGTGTATATCTTGATTTTTGCTTTTGCAACTAAATAGATAAATTAACTAGACATAGCGACAGTTGGAGAATAATTTAATAGTTTCATATACACGTTTAAAAATACAATTTTATTGAAGCTAAATAAATAAAACCCCGAAAAAAGCTGCCTGCATCTGCCTGTTTACATTGGTTACAGCGCTCTCAGCGGCAGACCTATAAGCATCCAAGATGGCGGACCGAACTCTCTTTTGTTGGCGAGTCTTTAACATTGCAACTTCCGTCCGTGCCTAGGCGATGCATCATGGGAATCCAAAGAGTTCCGGTAGCGACTTTTCCCTATCGATTTACCGTAATGTAAAATCTGCCTCATTTCCTATTCCAAGCCTTCTCTTTTGCGTTTTTAAACACGATTCACCTAGATTTATTTAGAGACACCCCTCCTTAACACATACGTGTTATTTCTACGATCGATGCTTTCACCTGGCCTGACAAGAGCTCTTTATCGCCGAAGTGCTGTCAGAAATTGCCACTGTCATGCATATTCATGAGCAGTCAAGACTGGGGTGTGGTTTGGTTGTCAAGGATAGACAATAACTAGTATGCCTCGGAGGTTGTGGTAATATTGAAAAAAATAGTATTTTTATACCAGAATTATTCCGGGTATAAAAGGCATGTCCTATGCAGACAGGATAAAATAACTGAATCTATTCGGTCTTGAACAAAGAAGACTACGAGGCATTAAAAATTGTAAAAGGTATTGAAAAAAATAATCTCTCCCGTTTCATTTATCTGCGGGATGATCTTTTGATATCCGTAAATCAAATATAAAGTTTAAGAGGATATAAGTAAAACATACATAAAACACATTAACAACTATTGATACAGCTAAGAAGTACAAGCTGATCATTTTAAAAAGAGATGTAAATGCACATCTTCTTATTATACAGGGGATAAGTCGCTACCGGAACTCTTTGGATTCCCATGATGCACCGATTCGACAGGGACGGAAGAAAAGGCAGAGTTCACGGTTTAAGCCAGCTATCTATTACCTCCGGGAGGCACTATCGGTTACGACACCGGCACTGAAGAGCTATAGTGGGCGTGGATTGAAAGTCAACATCCCACGTGACTGTATAGGAAGTGTGGGGTATTTTGTTGTCGGTGTTACACGCTTTCATTGTTTTCAAAAACAATGGTTGATCAAGAACAAGGTAGCAATTGAGACCGGAAGAAGTTAAGGAATTGTTAACTTTACAATTCTAGGAGTGACAGCTACTAAACAGATGCTGCGCTTGGGGGCACAGACACTGCGCAAATCCAGTTAATGTGATCAGGGCACTTTTCGAGAATGCAGAGGAAACTCAAAGCGAACAGCAGACACAACAGGATGTTAAATATATTTTGTAGCTGTTGATAGTATATGCAATAGTAGAGTGGCTCAAAGATGCACCTGGCAATTCTGCCTCTATATGGCCACACTGCTCAGAGCGCTGTCTGATACTCATGAACTTGGCAGTTTTCAACTCGTTGTACAATTAAATACAAATCAGTTAAGCACCATCTTTCTGTATTTTGTAGAAGTATAAATACTCCGGTAAACATAAATAACATTCATCATACTCATACTTTGACGGTTTTTGTTTTATTTCCCTTTAAAAACTGCCATTTCTGAAAATAATACGGTCTCAAGCATATTCAAACTGGTAGAAAATGAATAAAAACATTAAATTAAACCTAAAACACACATTTTCAGTATAGTATAGTAACTGAAGAAGACATAACATGTGCAATGTAATTTATTTTTGCTCGTAGTGCTTTCTTGTAGTGATCTCAAAACAACGCACCAGGGCACCACCTGTTGTCTTGATAGTGCAAAATATGCATTTCGAACGGGTCCGCGGCACCGAGTTTTATTTTTCTACACTTTTTTAAACTCACGGTTGATGAGTCCTGGTCGATTTTGGTTCATGTTTGTGTAATAAATTAAAAGTAGACAGTCTAAACTTTTTGTCAGTGTAGGCCCTAAAATGTACGTCATACAGAAGGGCGTTTTTTTCCGTTTTTTTTCCTTTACGCGATGATCTCAACACCTAAACCAATCAGGGCCGAGCTGACACTTAAACTATTGGTTGTTGAAGGTGTCTATAATAAAACGTAATTTAAATCAAGAGCCAATCATGGTCGACATTTTAGATATTAAGGCGTTAACATTGTACGCACTTCCTCGCCAGCTTGTAATTTTTTAAACAGCTCAGTAGAGTCTTTGTTTTGATGGGGAGAGGAGCTCCCAACGTTCCATCAGCGAGTACTATTCGGACGCAGCAGAGCAATACTTTATTGTACGGAATTAGGAATAGAGTTATTACATTTATTAAAGTTATTAAATTATAAAAATGTAAATGATAATTTATATGTACAGATTTTGAGCAATGGAGTTATACACGAAATATGTATTTGCCGTTTCTAGACAAAATGATCGACCCCTGAAATATGCGTTTTGTGATATTTTAATCACTACTTCATCCTTAATTTAAAAAATCAAGAACTTAAATTTTAAACAAAAATGGTCTAGAACGTAAGGGAATTAATTTAAAATAGAAATAAAATGCGTGAAATTAAGCTTAGACAAACTGCCTATCGTTGTACGGGGGGGTGAAACAGTGCCGCGGTCATTTAAAATACGCTAGTACAGTAGTTGATAGGCAAACAGTTAAAAACTATAGATAATGGGGATATAACATAGATCTGACATATGCTTGTGTGTGTGTCTGTCATTAGACTGCCGTTTGAGCTCATATCTCCTGTGTAGGTTGAATATTTTTAGGCTCGGTAGTTTAAACATGTAACAAAACGTCACAAAGTGGTCATTTGAATATTAATTAAATAATTGTTTTATTTATTTTAACCATTGTTGTTTTAAACTACACAACGGCAACAAATATGATACCAAATTATATATTATGCTTTAAATATATCAACTTTATAGAAATTACAAAGTTGCAATTGTGTAACAATTTACACAAATTTAAATTAGATTAATATATTAATAAGTTAAAAATGCTAAACACTTTATTTATATACAAATAATCACATTACCTGCCTTTTCAGTGGCAAATGCACTCTTTACAAATTCTTAACATGTAAAACATTGTTATGATGACTTTTGAACCTTAAACAAACACTATAACACATATTGCAAAACTGGAATAGTTATAATTTCTTAACAGACAAATAAAAACGCTTTTAAACAAGCTATAATATGTTATGTTGCGATACATTATAAACAAAACCCTTGCATTTAAAAATGACACCTAACCCATTTTTTTCAGTACAGATTTACTGCACAGACACGTGTCTGTAGGTGCCACGCCTTCTGGGCAGTCCTGACACTTGGGTGAGGTGCGTTTTTAGGGGCAGGTTGTTGCATTAAAAGAAAAACTAACTTTCAATTGAAAAACACGACCAAGCTTAGCGTAAACTTTTTCTTTAATTTTTTTTTTTTTTTAGATTTTTTTTATTTTATTTTTTTTAATTCAGAAAGCTAAAGTCAGTAGAGTGCAACACTTAAATCCAAGATGGCCGCCGAGAAGGAAAGGGTAGCAGGATTTGGTGCATAAAAAAGCATTTCTACACGTTTTAAATCATTTTTTATATATTTTAATTTTCGATATGTTTAAGTTAGGTAAAAACTGTTAATAATAACCTATTTTTTTTGTTTGTTGTTGAAATCTAAAAAAATATGTGGCCACCTTAGCAATAGGTAGAACCTTTTTTTTGTTTGTTTTGGTGGTCGACAAGCCTACAACTTTTATATACTGCAGCTGGTATCAGACGACGGAATAAAAATAATATTAATAATGCTTTGTTTAAATTTTCCACATATATATTATTAATAGAGAGGACAAACCGATCACAGGGAAGTTTACAGTACACTACAGTTCTCCACCAGCGCCATTCATTAAAAGATAAGAAATTGATATGCCTGTGTATAAATTATGATTACCGGTGCTAGTTAGTTGCACAAGAACACTCCTGTGCACAGTGGATACATTATACACACTCTCACACGCACAGATTATATTTATATATATATATATATATATATATATATATATATATATATATATATATATATATATATATATATATATATATACTATAATTTTAAAGCCTGCATGTATACCAATTTCCTACAAAAAAATTATTGCCACACAGCATATTATTTATACTATTAACTGCATCTTTTGGAAAAAAATAAAATAACACTCAACAGAATAATGTTTATATAGCATGTCTCATTTTTTAACGTTATGCACTCAAAAGGAGGGTGGTAATTCCATTAATAAACCAGATTAATACAAATCAAGCAAGTCATTTCTGGGCTGTTTGTAGAGTATCTTTAATTTGACGAATTGCTTGCCAAGGTAATATGGATACAAATATGGATACATTACAACATTACAACCCCACACAGCTTCAATTCAGAGGCTATATAAAGAAGATACTATCCAGTAAAATACAAAACATGTTTAGACTTGGCATATCTTCGTAAGCACAGGTTGAACAGAGAATATCTAGAATCTTTGTGAATTATTAAGACAAGTTGTACGGTATAAGCATCAGTTCAGCATTTATGTTAGACCTAAACAGCTGACACAACTCACTCATTGCCCACAGTTTTATTTTTTTATAAAAAATGTCCAGAACAAAAAAGAAACATAAAAATATAATCAGTACAGAAGACACAAAAGTAATAATTTAGGTATGGAAAAAACATGTATATTACATTACACATCATAGAAAGGGAAGTGTAATAGGCAGTCACAGCTGAAGGGAGAATATTCTTCAACAAGAGAGCTTGGTGCATGAACTCCAACATACATAACTAATGTGTCCATTAGTACTCTTGTGTGTTGTTTATACCCTATGTAAAAACAGTTCCAATGGCACACAGTATTAACCTTGGTACATTATCCACTGTAAACAGCAGTGACGTGCCGTGAACATTAACAAGGTAGGCATTCAGGGGATCGTCAAATTTCAACCCTTTAAACTTTTACAGACCAACAGATCGCTTAAAACAGTTAATACTTGTCAATAATCCGTTAATTGCCAAACAAACAAGATGTTAATTATGTTAATTGATTTCAGGCTAATCATTGATATTGTGAAACCCATTTTCTTTAAATCTGAAATATATACCTTCTCTGTGAATTATAGGGTAAAGACTACAGTTTATTTGCCCTATATGTGAGTATATATATAGATCAAGCAACTTTCTTATAATAAAGGGGACTTAAATTATAAATTAAGTGTATTTTTTTTATCCGCAAGAAACACAGTCACCAGTTTCAATTCACCAGGCACAGAAGACACAACAAATCTGAAATAAAGCAAAAGCAAATCATTTCAATTTCGGTTAATGTTCACCGCATGTCACTGGTAAAAAGCTAAATCCTTATTCAGAGGTCACCCATCTCTAGTCCATTTCAAACAACAAACAGCATCTTAACAATGTGGAGAAGTTTGTCATGTTGTAAAAGCATGCATTTTGCCTCCATTTCTTTTGATGTACATGAGTGTTCTGAACCTGAACCAAGAACTTTTGATTCTTGGTGTTAGATCTCCCTCCCTACCTGTGAGGCCACTGTGTAAAAGGAACAGAGTACCCTTAACTATATGGCACGACAATTTATTCCATAGGGTAGGTGGAAGTTGGTCATTTAGGTAAGGGGCGGAGCTACGGTATCCAAACTCAATGACCGAGATGGTAAACGGTGTAGCATCCAAGGATTGGAGGAGCGTATGTGCTTTTTAACCTAGGGGTCATGAGCGAGTTCCTTGGTAAATGGTTAGTGTTTTAAACCTATAAGGAGTCTGTGTTGCTGTATCATGAACCGTGAGTTTTGTCTTGTGTTTGTTAGTATTTGTTAACTGTCTTCTGTTTTTTAATAGACAACCAGTAGCACAATCCAGAACTATAGCGAAAGCCAGCATAAACCCAGACATCACTTTCATCCCTGCATTTCACAGAGAACTGTAATACATCACTTGCACTCATTCACTATCACTAGGAACTGTGTTTGTGTTTTGTGTTTAGTGTTGGTGTGTAAAACTGGACTTTTGGTTACAGGTCAAACCCGGGGATTTACAAATACCGAGTGATACACGCCGCTGTATCACTCCATCATTATTATTTACAGGTGTTTGCCATAAGGCTCTGGACATTGTTAATTAAATCAGTAAACAACCTTGCACCTGGAAATCATTGTCTGTTTTGTATCCACTCTGCATTGCACTCACCTGTATTCACTCACCACTTTGCCACACAGAATCATAAATAGTGAACTGATTCTGCACCTTGGCTAACTTCTGGTAAAATATTAGCAGCTCTGAACAAGAGCATTCTTCTAAACATTGACATGCTATTGGGACCACCACAAAAGAAGATATTAACCCATAGGAATGTTGTGTAGCTATGACAGAATTATTCCTGTTGTAACTTACTCCATATTCTTGGGTTGCTAGTAACTTCTTGAAAACAGTAAGATATGTGTCAGTGCATGGCTTTTGTCTTCCAAACCACAATGTATGCAACACAACATTACTACGTCTGTTTTTCAATGTCAACTCATTCACTGTGCACAAAATAGGCCATATTGAGTACTGTGAAGATTTGAACCCAGGGCTACTATCACAGTTAAATGAAAAAGTGATGTTGTCTTGATTTTCAACAAACTCTCCCTGCTCTTTGTACAGATTTCCGGTATTTATGTCACATATGTCAGCATCAGGTCGAAAATGAGACCTTAGCGATGTTTGGCGCAAGATATTTTAAGCTGTGGAGCTAATGGTATAACCAAAAAGTAGTTTGCTGATTTGACTAGTTCCTGTTTATTCACAGTGCAATTACAGGCTTGACAGTCGTTCTCTGGATCTCAACTAAGATATCCTAAACACTCTAGGCATAAAAGTGGACTACTGCTTTATCAGTCAGGTTAAAAAATGCCTTATCCAAAAAAGCATTTTTTTTGGTACACATCTTGGTGCTACAGTATTGAATAAATCAAGTATGTCAAGTATGAAAACGCCATCAGCAGTGCCAGAAGTTGTCCCTTCGACAAGTCTGGTCCATTGTACACGGGGCTGTTGGCATCAAAAGTCGTTTCATCAAACAGGTCTTCCTGCAAAATAAATTATATATATATATATATATATATATAGAGTGCCTTGCATAAGTATTCACCCCCCTTGGACTTTTCCACATTTTGTAGTGTTACAACCTGGAATTAAAATGGATTTAATTGGGATTTTTACCATTTGATTTACACAATATACTTAACACTTTGAAGGTGCAAAATATTTTTTATTGTGACACAAAAGTTAAACAAAAAAAAGACATTTGTTGGTTGCATAAGTATTCACCCCCCTAAGTCAATACTTGGTAGAAGCACCTTTGGCAGCAATTACAACTGTGAGTCTTTTTGGGTAAGTCTCTACCAGCTTTGCACATCTGGATCCTGCAAAAGGGGGTGAATACTTATGCAATCAAGACTTTTCAGTTTTTTATTTGTAAATAATTTTGAAAAATATGTAGATTTTTTCCCCCACTTCGACATAATGGACTATTTTGTGTAGATCAGTGACAGAAAATCCTAATTAAATCCATTTTAATTCCAGGTTGTAACACTACAAAATGTGGAAAAGTCCAAGGGGGGTGAATACTTATGCAAGGCACTGTGTATATATATATATATATATATATATATATATATATATATATATATATATATATATATATATATAACCTGTGTTAAGTGAAGGGGATCACTTGGTACGCTACCAAAAAAAAAGGCAGATATTCTTTATGGATTGTGCTTTTTCTCAGGGACTTACTACTTATGCTCCATACATCATTGTGCTATGCAAGAAATAAATGCTATGAATTATATCCAAAATCAGCCCTTGCTAATATCGCAATGCTTTCCTGCAGGTATAACATTTACATCTTGTAACACAGAACTAGTGATAATAATCTTACATTCTAGAAAATGTATATACATTATAAATGGCAGCACTACCTCCATGGCTTCATTTGGTTCCATGTGGTTAGTATCTTCATCCTCATGTGTCATAGGCACATCATAGTCATCTCTTCCAACCTAAACATGTAGAGAAACCCCTCAGATTAATCCTAGCATCCAAAAGAGATTGGCACTTAGCATCATGTTTGGCAAAAAAGGTCAAATATATACTTAATTCCTTACAGGGTCATTGTAGTCTGGGAATTCTGCATAACTAAGTTCTTGTATGGCATCTTCTTCATCAGTAAGTTCCAGATCCTCTCCTGATGATCCATCCTCTTGAGCAGCAGCACTGCTTACAGCTAATGTAGTAGCACCAATAGGAGGGATACAGGAGCTGGGAAATACAATATTCTTTCATAATTAACGCACAAAAGGACTGTAATATACTGATGCGTGGGTTAGTGTAGGGAAATAAGTTCACAGAGACCTTGTTACTGGAACATAACTCAACCGGTTTATTCTGTAGCTTACATTGCAATACTTCCTCATTCAAGTGCGCACATCTGGTCATAACCTTAACTTAACTTTACCACTTGAGGGCGCTACACAATATGTTATAACAGAATTTACAGCATTATAGACAATTGTTCTTTTTCATGATTATTTTTGTAGCCAGTTCAACTTTAAAATAAGCTAAGCAGACCAGCTACAAAGTATCAAATATCCTGTCAGATCGCTACAAAATTAATTAGGCCTCCCTCTCAAAAGAAAGATACATAAAATAAGAAGAGGGAGGCGGGATCTAAAAAGACAGATGGACATAAAAAGATGCTTTAAAGTTCCTACCGTACATCCCCAGGGCCGTGTTAAGCCAATGGGCTACATGAGCTGAAGCCCAGGGCCCCGCCTCCTAGGGGGGCCCCGCCATCCCCGTAAAGTCAAACTGATAACGGTTGGCTAATAAAAAAGCATGGACTAAACTAAACAATTTGTCTATTTTTAAAAACATTTTGTGTCCTTTTGGCATGCCGTAGTTATTTGACGCAATAAAAAAAATCTTATGCTAGCTATACCCACTGGTGTTCAACTAAAATAAGCCGAGTAGCTAGCGGCAAACATGTCACGGAAATACGAGAGCGGTGCGAAAAAAAGTCTCTAAACTCAAACTAGCTAAAGCCGAGGAGTTTATAAATAATACCCCAAAACTAACTACATTCTTTAAAAGTCAGTGTCAGAAGAATGAAAGTGAGGAAGAGCCACATGAGTCAAAGGAGCAAGCAGAGAGCACTGAGTCGGTTAGCGCTGAGTGCACAGCCACAACAGCAGAGAAAAATGAGAGCGAGCCATTGAACTGCAAGAGAAAGGCGGGAGAAACTGACGAAACAGATAATGCTATTGCTAGCTCCGATACGGCATGTTGGGGTCCGATAACTGAGGAGGTGAGATCGCACTGGGTGAGCAAGGGCCCCCTTATTTGCCAGAATAAAGACAGTAATTTTTCCACCTCAGAGAGAATTTACAAAACTCAACGCAGATGCCTCTCAAAAACTTTATTCACATTAACCCTCAAAAACGGGGAGTGCCACAAAAGTCGCTCCTTTACTCACCCTCCACCGGCAATGTGTATTGTTTCGTTTGTCGGCTATTTCAAGAGGGGACACGTTCATCAGCATTTATCGATTCGGGGCTCAGTGATTGGAAACATGCAAATGCTGGTGTAGAGGAGCATGAGGCTAGTAGCTCCCACCGAACTGCAATGCTAACATGGATTGCACGTACTCAGATCAATGGTATAGATGCTGTGCTTAAAACACAGTGTCAAGAGGAACAGGCATACTGGAGTGAGGTACTCAGGCGGGGTGTTTCTATGATCAAGTTTCTGGCAGAGCACGTCCTCGCCTTTAGAGGAGACAATGAACTCTTCGGTTACCCCAATAATGGCAATTATCTTGGAATTTTGGAATTAGTCAGTTCGATCCTTTTCTAGCTGAACACATGAGGAAGTATGTGAATAAGGGAAGGGGGACCCTCATATTTATCATCCACTATCTGCGAGGAATTCGTTGCTTTAATGGGACAGAGGGTACTAGCTGAAATAATACTTCAGGTGCAAAAGGCGAAGTATTTTTCCATTCAGTTGACGTTTGTTATTCACGACGTGTCACAGGAGGGCCAGATTTACGAACATTTCCTGAAATTTCTACCAATCCTTAGCCACACGGGTGAATCACTTTTTCAGTCAGTCACAAATGTTTTAGAGAGCATGAACATTGATCTTCAGAACTGTAGAGGACAGTGTTTTGACAATGTCAGTAACATGTCCAGAACGTATAAGGGATTGAGATTGTGCATACAAGAGGTGAATCCTCTAGCAGACTGGGTTCCCTGTGCAGCTCACTCTCTTAATTTAGTGGGAATGAGCAGTGTGGATTGCTGCATGGAGGCAAACAATTTTTTCCGTGTTATTCAGTCACCTTCAACTTCTGCTCTGCGTCACCCCGCCACTGGAAATTGATCAAAGATGGACTTGACCCAAACGAAAACAAGCGTGTGGAGACACTCAAAGACCTGTCTGAATTATGCAAATATTCAGGAGTCCTTGAAAAACCTTTCAGAGGATACAACACAGAATTCTAGCACACGCGCTGATGAGTAGTCCCTTTTCAATAAAATGACAAAGCTAGAAACGGCCTTTCTATGCATATTTTGGAATACAGTACTTCAGTGCTTTCAGTCCACTAGCGTTGCCCTCCAGGCTGTAGATCTAGACCTGGTAACAGCAGTGAACTTAGTAAGCTTCCTCATTGATTTTGTTGAGGACCTGCGTATGCAGTTTGACACATCTGAGGAAAAAGCAAAGGACATGTCAGATAACGTGTCACAAGAGTTCAAGGGCGAGAAGAGTCGACAATATTGAGAGAAAATGTCAATCAGATGAGTCAGTGGAGCCAGACCACATTTTGTCAGTAAGAGACAAATTTCATGTTGAGGTGTTTTTTGCAATGATTGACAAATTGAACACCAATTAAAACACAGGCACGACGCATACAAAGAAACATGCGCCCACTTCAGTTTTTTGACAAATCTAATGTATCTGTTTAATGATGAACTAGGCACGGCTGCCCGCAAATTACAAGTGAGGTATCACAATGATTATTATTTTTTATTTGTTTATTTAGCAGACGCCGTTATCCAAGGCGACTTACAGAGACTAGGGTGTGTGAACTATGCATCAGCTGCAGAGTCACTTACAACTACGTCTCACCTGAAAGACGGAGCACAAGGAGGTTAAGTGACTTGCTCAGGGTCACACAATGAGTCAGTGGCTGAGGTGGGATTTGAACCGGGGATCTCCTGGTTAGAAGCCCTTTTCTTTAACCACTGGAACACACAGCCTCCATGATCTACAGGAGGACTTTGTTGATGAATTGATACAGTTCATTCATTTCTCAAAGGACACAATTGACACATCTCCAAGGAACTTGCTCCAAATGCTGCGGAAGAAACAGCTGCAATTTGTATTTCCAAATGTGGATATTGCACTGAGGATTTTCCTCACCTTACCGGTCACAAACACGGGGGGTGAGCGGTCGTTTTCAAAGTTGGCACTGATTAAGCACCAGCTTAGGTCCACTACGGGGCAACAGAGACTCAATCAGTTAAGTCTCATGTCAATTGAACATGACCTGCTTCGCCAACTGGACTTCACGGACATTACTAAGGAATTCTCAAGTTTGAAGGCAAGAAAGCATAAAATCTAGCAATGGTAAGTCAAATGTGTCTTTATACTTTGTAATGTTAAGGAGACTTGAGAATAGCACCAACTACTTGCCTACTGTAGGCCACACGATTAGTGTAGCGCTGACTACACTATGTTTTTGTCTAATGTCATATCATGCTGCAGTGCCTGATAACGTGGTCCCACCGACTACAACTAGCGTTGATTTAATTCATAACGATGCGGTCGGTAATGAGTGCTAGTGGTAGTGCCGACTACCATAATATTTTGCATGCCATAGCTACTTGATGTGAGTGGTAACGCTGTCCACTGCCTATTCGAATGACATGATTGATGGTTGTGTTGGTATTGTATGAGATTGTGCATGAGCGCAGAGCGCGGACTATCAGCTGCTTGTACACTATTATTGGGGGGGTCTCCAAGGGGGCCCCTGAAATGTCAATAGCCCTGGGCCTCCAAATACCTTAATTCGGGCCTGTACATCCCCACTTTTACTCACACATGCTGCCCATGACAGTCTGCACGTCTTCATTTAAACTTATTTGTACTTATTTGTACTTTGTAAACTATTAGTCTGCAGGTCTGAACAATTACTCTCGGGAAAGTGGAAAACTGTTATACAAGGAATTCACTTACTTGTTCTTGCCATTTTCCTGGCAGAGGTTGTCCCTGCGACGGTCTTCATCCATGGGCTGAGAACAACTCATGCTGTTCCCAGTCTTCTCCGTTTCTCTGTCAAATCTTAGGGCACTTGCGATATAGTTCGGTTGTTCTAGGTACATATTTTGTATCGTCAGATAAATACGTTTGTATGAAGTTGGAATATTTCTCGCCATTATTCTCCATCAGTCTACCCTTCTGTCAGATAGTGACCTCGAGAAAGGTGAGCTTTGGTGACTTTGGTGGCGGGAAGACCACGCGCAGACATACATTCCAATACCGTTAGAGTAATTTCGACGACCATAAAACATCTTCCTCAGGGGGATATACAGACATTTGGTCTAGACAGTTTATAACAACATGGGATCTATCGTGTTAAGAAATGTCATTGACAGGGCACTATCACTATTAGAAAACGGGAAAAAAAAACTTAAAACCTAGATTAATATTGTTATTATTAAAATGTACAAGTAATTACTAAGTACATGTAATTAGGCTACTCATTTGCCTCAAAATTAAAGAGTACGCTTATTTTAATTTAATACATAATGGAAAACATATGTATTTTAATTGATTGAGGAATTTTCTTGAGAGAATGTATTTGAAAATTAGCATAAAATTAGTTTGACTTGACTCATCATTTTTCCCTTCACAAAAGATCTGTACTCTGACGGACCATTTGGGGAAAATTCATAGATTTGGTTTGTTGAAAAATGTTATCAATTTTATTGGCAATTAAATAATAGCAATTTAGGCCTATTGTCAATGTTTTTACATTATGCAATATGTGGTTATTAAAACATTATTTTCATTGCAGATGACAGGGAACAGCTTGTCGCGATGAGAGAAAAGGCCATAAGGGGTGAAAACATCAGTGTCTCAAATGAGAAAATGGGAAAATGGCAGAGATGGAAAATTACAAAAAACATGGACTCAAGGGAGGAGGAGCTTGAAGAGCAGGTAAACAATGTAAAATCATTTTTTCTTTATAACTAAACTATTTTAAGTGATTAACAGATATTGCAGGGTATTTATCAAAATATAGGCACCGGGCAAATTATACACCTACCTGAGGTATCGTGCCCAGCTACATGATATGGATGATTGTGTATGCATATCACATATACTGTATACTGTGTAAGATATTCATTATTTTTATACAGATAAGACCAAAGAAGAAGAAGACGACGACTGTGACCAATTGTGCTTTCACTTCCAGTAAAAACATCTTGGCGAGGTATAAAAATGCACAGAACAATCAGGTATGATAGTAAATGTATGTAGTGTTAGTTAATGCTCATTTGACAGTGGTGGTACAACCTTGCTAGCTATGTCATACAACTAATGGAATTTGTTTCCTATGAATATGTTTCATATGACTTAATAACGGCACTACCTTCTTTATACAAAGGCTTATGAAAACACCTTCATTCTGGGCTTGTTAAAAAATTATCTAGGTAAGAAAAATTCAACTGCATTATTTTTAACAAATATATTTTGTTGATATTATAAAGTAAAAGAGCAGCCATAAAGAAGGGGGACAAGACACAGAGAAAGACAGGAGAATTCAGCATCTGGAAGAAGAAAGTGCCTCACTCAGACATGCTCTGCACATGCTGAAAGGTAGCTTGAATAATTAAAAAAAATATTATACCAATAAGAGCATTCATTTGATATTATTTGGCTTTCTAACATTAATTTAGAATATGAAATAATATGGCTAAGCATGGGCATATCACGTAAGACATGCAGTACAGATGGAATGACTCATGAACAATAGATTATATATTCAAAGTGTTCAAAGTCACAAATTAATGTTTCAGGCTTACCAGAGTCTATCTCCACTTTGGAGGCCCTACTTAATGAAGCTAAACAGTGGAGGAAGCAGGGATTCACCACCATCTCCAAGACAAGGCCTTTCATCTCTGGTTAGAGCAGTGGCCTTGCCTTTATTACAACAATCTGATGAGAAGCCTGACTGGACCAGACCCTCAGAATCCTTGGTATGTTTTAATTAATATAAGTACAGGCAGTGTTTGGTAGTTAAAGATACCAAAGCTGGAGTTCATTGCTAAGTCAGGTATGTGTGCAGCCTAAAGTTAGTAGCTTTGCATGCATTCTTTAATTTATTTGTGGTAAGGATACTTACCTCTATACTCTGAAAATGGTAGTTCTGCCATGTTTGAATATAAACTGTAAATATCTAGGCCTTCATGATATCTGGACAACTTCAGTTCAACTCTGAGCTTGATTTTCCCCTGTGTGCAAACTGCCTACTCCAAGCAAATTAATTAGATGGGCAGTTTGCACATGGGGAAAATAAGGCCCTTTATGTTGATCAGCCTGTCTAACAGTTATACTAAATATTGTTCAATCAATCATTATTGACATACATTGCTGGATAATGTGATACATGATTTTAGTGCTAAATATTTGGATTGTGTTTTGCTGTCTCCTAATCAGGCTTTCATCACACAGTCACTGAGGGACCGATGTTCTATGGCAGGGTTCTTCAATAGGCGGCCCGTCAAGCGTCAGCTGTTCTTCATTACAAAAACTGAAATTGCTGATACGCAAGATTATAAAATCACTGTAATCTACAGGGTATTTGCTTCCCCTAACAAGCGTTTTTTTTTTTTTTTTTGGCAGCCGAATACAAGAACAAGTCAGCTGACTGGCCAAGCTTTATTTCTGATGTGCTATCATTTTGGCATGCGTCACAAATCTCCGCCCATTTGCTTAGTTTTAGTGCCTCATTGGTTGAGCAATGAGAGAAGGCTTCGTGCAATATAAAAATAGCGGTAGTAGTATTATTTTCTTTAGTGCAGTGAAACTATCTGAATATTCTTACAAACATGCTGCACATTAATTCGAAGCCAAAAATCGACATCTGTGTCTAAAATGGCAAGTGATGTGTGGGATTAACATAAAAACCACCAACAACAAAGTGATGCTTCAGATTTGGCAAGCGAGTCAGAATCGGGGGATACAGCTGCAGGTAATGCACATCACTCAAAAGTGCTTCACACTTTCCAGATAGGCCAGGCTAGCAAGGTAAATGCTACGTATAGTGATCAACGTTTTGTTTTGATCCTGTTTTCTGTTATGAGGAGAATAATAAACAAAAATAAAAATGGTGTTTTTTTTTCTTTGTACAACGCCCCCTTTTCCACATATATTTTTTGAAGAATTTAAGTTAAATTTGACAGTTTTCACTTGCATGCACAGCTTAAAAAAAAAACAGTAATGCTATTACTTCATGAAAATGTGTAATTTGCCACTTTGTTTATTGCAAAGAAACTACAATGGCAGGGATAAAAAAATAAATGAAAAAGAAAAAAAAAGCAATGTCTACTTATGTACTGTTTCTGCCTGAAATACACACGTGAAGAGTGTAATTTTAAGTTTGACATCCTCTGCTTTATAGTCAATTCAGTGGAGCAAAGTAAAGCCTTCATAACCTATTCTGGAATGTTACAGTTTATTTTAGGATAAATAATATTGGAAATTGCTTTAATTTTGTAAGATTTAGCTGGGAATTGTGCAGCATGTGATTGGAACAGGAAAGTGAAAATATTTTTTGTATTAATTTAACTTAAATATGTTAGTAATGTACTTTAGCTTAGGTATTGTATTAATTTATATGATTGATTAACCTGTTATGTTTGACCTGTTGTCAGAGCAATACATTTTTTTTTTAATCTTCCAAAACACCAGATGTTTGTTTGGTTTTATTATAGAAATACATTAAAAAACTTAAGTCCATATGTCTATATTTCCTTTATTTTTCATATGATAAACTAAGTATTGTTAGGAAAATTAACAATGCGGCCACCAGTAAGTGTTCAGTCACAGGAAATTGGCCGAAGAAACCAAGCCTGTCAAAGATCTTTTATTTGGGCTTAAAAAACCTGTTTGGCAACAGTAAGAAATGCACCTGCGGCACACCTCTCAAAGACAGCACGGTGGATGTGCACTGAAGTTTATTTTCCCCTCTGTTTACTGTCATGCCATGTATTTATATTAGAAACTTTTCATTTACATTTAAACACATTGGAGTTAGAACATGCATATTTAGACACCATGCTACACTTTTAATCAGGCGCTTAGTAAGATGCTGATACAACATAAGTGCTTTCGTTACTTAACTTGAATGCTTGCTGCTCAGTAATTGTCAGAACATTTTATTAAAACTAGAAAATTAAAATGAATAACATGCTGTTTTAATAGTATTACAGTGAGATTTGTATAATTATTTGTTTGCAAGATGTCGTTTGAATACTGGTCAGGAAATGATATTTGCTTAATATTTTATTATTAATGGTGATCAAACATGGTATCATTTTAAGTAGTTATTTCTGAGATTAGTTGATTGGTGCAAGTGCAGTGTTGCAACGTTTTGTTACTGTATGTAAAGTGTGATTGGATAGTCAGATTTTCATGACCATTTGAACCCCCCCCCCCCTTTACGTTTTGCCTCTGGAATTCTATATGGTTTCTGTTTTACTCTCACCCCTGGGGAAGTAATTATGTGATGTTCGATTAAGTCTGTCCTGCCTGGTAAATCCGAAAAGACATCGTCATATCTTTAAAGCAAGTTATGAATTACCTGTTTCTGAATGGTAGACAGATGTTCCCCAACTTTGGTATTGTCTGGGCCACCATTGTCTAAGGGCTCGGGTGTGAGTCTCTGATCTCCCTCCGGCACAGAAGCTACCAAGACCTCCCTATCCCGCCACTTTCTCCGACTACCACTTTCTCCATTATCTGGTAGGGACCTTGCCACTTAGCTAGGAACTTATGCACGTGTGAGGGAAGTAAAACCACCACTTTATCCCCTGGTGCAAACTCCCTCAATCTGCCCCCCCCCCACCCCCACCCCCACCCCCCCAAACTTTGGGCCTGTTTTTCCTGGGCTTTAATTAGATTTTCTGTTACCAACAAGCTCACCTTCTCCATTCTATCTCATTTTTGTCACATACTCAACCATGTTCTCTCCCGAACTTGATCTTTCTTCCCATGTTTCCTTTAGGAGGCTGTGTGGTCCAGTGGTTAAAGAAAAGGGCTTGTAATCAGGAGGTCCCTGGTTCAAATCCCACCTCAGCCACTGACTCATTGTGTGACCCTGAGCAAGTCACTTAACCTCCTTGTGCTCCGTCTTTCGGGTGAGACGTAATTGTAAGTTACTCTGCAGTTGATGCATAGTTCACACACCTTAGTCTCTGTAAGTCACTTTGGATAAAGGCATCTTAATAAATAATAAATACTACATCGAGGATTCCCCTGGTCTGCCTCTGTGGCAAAGTGGCTGCTGATTAAGACCAGATGCAGAGGTGATGCAGTGCAGAAACAAACACACGTGAAAACTGTAATCCAATTTGGAAATGTTATTTTTATTTTAACAGAAATCCTTGTCTGACGACCAAACAATAATCCTCCGGCAATACACCCCTGGTGTAAAGCTCGGCAGGAAAATAATAACGATTTGTAAACACAAACAAATAATAACACGTTATCCACTCCCACAATACTACTAACACAAATCACCGGTCCGGGTGCGTGCAGTAGTGCTCAAGGTGGGTGATAACAAATAACAGTGACTGTGGTGTTGTTGTTCCGGGTAGTGCTGGCCCAAGGCGACAGCTCCGGAGATGTGTTAGCCGTCTAGTGAATTCACAAACAAAAGACAATTACTAACAGTGCTACAAACAAACAAAACACTCACGAATATTTATTATTTATTTATGGGAACTCTCCCGGTCCTTCCAGTTCCGTGCGTCTCTGAAACCAAGCGAAGGAACCGATTACAAGTCTCTGTCCCCTTTTTATGCTGTTACGCATGACCCCTTGGTAAACTAATGCAGCTGCCTTACAATCAGCGACTGCTACATTGTTTACCTTCCTGGTCAGTACGTTCTTGCAACAGAAACTCGCCTTCTTCCAGACTGGCCAACTCCCCGACCCGGGAAAGAACTGTCAGTCCAGCCCGTCAAAAGAACTCTGTCCTCGCTGCTTAGCGCCCTCACAGGTCGGGAGGGAGATTTACAACCAGAACTCATTATATTTCTGTCACAGCCTCCCATATAGCAACTCAAAGGGAGAGAAGCCTGTGGATGCCTGGGGAACCTCCCTAATAGCAAACATCAGGTAGGGGTAGAAAAGTATCCCAGTCCTTTCCATCTACTTGAATGACCTTCTTTAGCATCTGCTTTAATGTTTTGTTGAACCTTTCAACAAGGCCATCTGTCTGCGGGTGATAAACTGAAGTTTTCAACTTTTTTATTTTACACAATTGACAAAGTTTCTTTAGAATCACAGAAACAAACAGGGTTCCCTGGTCTGTGATAATTTCCTTTGGAAATCCTACCCTGGAAAACACCTGCATGAGAGATTTGCCGATATTTTTAGTACTGGTATTCCGTAGAGGAATGGCCTCTGGATATCGTGTAGCATAATCAAGAATTAATAATATATGCTGAAATCCCGATTGGGACTTGTCTAGGGGCCCAATTAAGTCCATACCAATTCTTTCAAAAGAAACTTCTATTACGGGTAGGGGAATCAAGGGGGCTTGCTTAGGCTTCTGCCCCGAAACCAACTGGCATTCTGGACAATCCTCCTTGTAAATCCCCGGCCAGTAAAACCGTGTCATTATTTTATCTCTTGTTTTTTAAACCCCCGGATGTCCCCCTAACAGATGAGAGTGTGCAAGCTGTAAAACCACTTCTTTAAATTTAGCAGGGACCAAAAGCTGTTCGAGCCATTCTCCCATTTCATTTCTAATCACTCTGTACACCAAGTCATTTTTTCCAATGAAGTGTGGTGTTGGCATTGTATCTCTATGTTCCCAGTAACCTTCATCCGTCTGAACCACCTGTCGTAGTGCATACTGCAAATTACTATATTCAACCTACTCTTCTTAAAATCTATATGAGCTACAGATAACTTATTCCATACTTCTTGTGATTCTTCAGGGACCCCTGGCCAGTATCTACTGGTTCACTGCACTCTGAAAGACTATCTTGTGGTACCTTACTCTTTCCAGACCATTTCCCACTGGGAAGCCTTTGGGGTTTAGCCTGGGACTTTGTTTTCTGGCTACGGGTGTGTCTAGTTTTCCCAGGCTCTCCCAACATGTCTTCCCCAAAAGGAAACAGATCAAACAGTTCTACCATTTGGTCAGTAGAGGGCCCTGGTTACT